>NW_027480761.1:0-256413 GCF_051401765.1 Calliopsis andreniformis | reverse complement strand
AGCCATAATAATCATAATAGCTATTGTAATCTGAATGATGATCATAGTAACCATGCTATCAACCATTATAATCATTGTAATCGTCATAATAACCACAACAATCATAACAATCATAATAATAATCACAATAATCATAGCAACAATCATAATAGCCGTGATAATCACAGTAATAGTTATACTAACCGTAATAGTCATAACATCGTAATAATAAACAGAATAATCATGGAAATAGCCTAATAATAGTTATTGCAGCCATATAATTCTTAATAATCATAATAAGCAGAATAACCATAATAATGGTCATAATAATCCTCACAATCATACAAAGAAACATAATAATCATAATAATCATGATAATAACCATAATAGACTTGGAAACAACCCTAATAAACATTATAATAGCCATAATAACCGTAATAACCATAATAGCTATATTAATCTGACTGATGATCATAACTACCATGCTATCAACAACTATAATCATAGTAATCGTCATAATAACCACAACAAACATAACAATCATAATAATAATAATAATAAACATGACAATAACCATAATAAACTTGGAAACAACCATAATAACCAATATAATAGCCATGATAACCATATTCATCATAATAGCTATATTAATCTGTCTGATGATCATAACTACCATGCTATCAACCATTATAATCATATTAATCGTCATAATAAGCACAACAATCATGAAAATCATAGTAATAATCATAAATATCGTAGCAACAATCATAATAGCCGTAATAATCATAGTAATAGTTATACTAACCGTAATAGTCATAACATCGTAATAATAAGCAGAATGATCAGAAAAAAACCTAATAATCGTTATTATAGCCATAATAATCTTAACAACCATAAGAACCAGAATAATCATAACAATGATCATAATAATACTCACAATCATACAAAGAAACATAATAATCATAATAATCATGATAATAACCATAATAGATTTGGAAACAACCCTAATAACCATTATAATAGCCATAATAACCATAATAACCATAATAGCTATATTAATCTGTCTGATGATCATAACTACCATGCTATCAACCATTATAAGCATAGTAATCGTCATAATAAGCACAACAAACATAACAATCGTAATAATAATAATAATAAACATGACAATAACCATAATAAACTTGGAAACAACCATAATAACCATTATAATAGCCATGATAACCATATTCATCATAATAGCTATAGTAATCTGAATGATGATCATAATTTCCATGCTATCAACAATTATAATCATAGTAATCGTCATAATAACCACAACAAACATAATAATCGTAATAATAGTCATAATAATCATAGCAACAATCATAATAGACGTAATAATCATAGTAATAGTTATACTGACTGTAATAATCATAACATCGTTATAATATACAGAATAATCATGGAAATAACCTAATAATCGTTATTACAGCCATAACAATCTTAATAACCATAATAACCAGAATAATCATAATAATGCTCATAATAACCCTCACAATAATACTAAGCAACATTATAATCATAATAATCATGAGAATAACCATAATAGACTTGGAAACAGCCATAATAACCATTATAATAGCCATATTAACCATAATAATCATAATAGTTATAGTAATCTGAATGATGATCATAATTACCATGCTATCAACAATTATAATCATAGTAATCGTCTTAAAACCCACAACAAACATAACAATCATAATAATAATGATAATAAACATGACAATAACCATAATAAACTTGGAAACAACCATAATAACCATTATAATAGCCACGATAACCATATTAATAATAATAGCTATGGTAATCTGAATGATCGTCATGTTTACCATGCTATCAACCATTATAGTCATAGTAAGCGTCATAATAACCACAACAATCATAAGAATCATAATAATAACCATAATTATCATAGCAACAATCATAATAGCCGTAATAAACATAGTAATAGTTATACTAACCGTAATAGTCATAACATCGTAATAATAAACAGAATGGTCAGGAAAAAAATCTAATAATCGTTATTATAGCCATAATAATCGTAATAGTCGTAACCGCCATAAGAACCTCAGTGATTATCATAATATTCGTCATAATCATACTAAGAAACATAATAATCATAATAATCATGATAATGACCATAATAGACATGGAAACAACCACAATAACCATTATAATTGCCATAATAGCCATAATAATCATAATAGCTATTGTAATCTGAATGATAATCATAGGAACCATGCTATGAACCATTATAATCATTGTAATCGTCATAATAACCACAACAATCATAACAATCATAATAATAAACATAATTATCATAGCAACAATCATAATAGCCGTAATAATCATAGTAATAGTTATACTAACCGTAATAGTCATAACATCGTAATAATAAACAGAATGATCAGGAAAAAAACCTAATAATCGTTATTATAGCCATAATAATCTTAACAACCATAAGAACCAGAATAATCATAATAATGATCATAATAATACTCACAATCATACAAAGAAACATAAGAATCATAATAATCATGATAATAACCATAATAGATTTGGAAACAAACCTAATAACCATTATAATAGCCATAATAACCATAATAACCATAATAGCTATAGTAATCTGACTGATGATCATAATCACCATGCTATCAACAATTATAATCATGGTAATCGTCATAATAACCACAAAAATCATAACAATCATAATAATAGTCATAATAATCATAGCAACAATCATAATAGATGTAATTATCATAGTAATAGTTATACTAACTGTAGCAATCATAACTTTGTAATAATAAAAAGAATAATCATGGAAATAACCTAATAATCGTTATTATAGCCATAATAATCATAATAGTCGTAATCACCATAAGTATCTCAGTGATGATCATAATAATCCTCACAATCATACAAAGAAACATAATAATCATAATAATCATGATAAGAACCATAATAGACCTGTAAACAACCCTAATAACCATTATAATAGCCATAATAACCATAATAACAATAATAGCTATATTAATCTGACTGATGATCATAACTGCCATGCTATCAACAACTATAATCATAGTAATCGTCATAATAACCACAACAAACATAACAATCATAATAATAATAATAATAAACATGACAATAACCATAATAAACTTGGAAACAATCATAATAACCATTATAATGGCCATGATAACCATATTAATCATAATAGCTGTAGTAATCTGAATGATGATCATGATTACCATGCTATCAACCATGATAATCATAGTAATCGTCATAATAACCACAATAATCATAACAATCATAATTATAATCATAATAATCATAGCATCAATCATAATAGACGTAATAATCATAGTAATAGTTATACTGACTCTAATAATCATAACATCGTAATAATAAACAGAATAATCATGGAAATAACCTAATAAACGTTATTACAGCCATAATAATCTTAATAACCATAATAACCAGAATCATCATCATAATGATCATGATAATCATCACAACCATACTATGAAACATTATAATCATAATAATCATAATAATAACCATAATAGACTTGGAAACAATCATAATAACCATTATAATAGCCATAATAACCATAATAATCTTAATAGCCATAGTAATCCGAATTATGACCATAATAAACATGCTATCAACCATTATAATCATAGTAATCGTCATGATAACCACGACAATCATAACAATCATAGGAATAATCATAATTATCATAGCAACAATCATAATAGCCGTAATAATCATAGTAATAGTTATACTAACCGTAAGAGTCATAACATCGTAATAATAAACAGAATGATCAGGAAAAAAACCTAATAATCGTTATTATAGCCATAATAATCTTAACAACCATAAGAACCAGAATAATCATAAAAATGATCATAATAATACACACAATCATACAAAGAAACATAATAATCATAATAATCATGATAATAACCATAATAGATTTGGAAACAACCCTAATAACCATTATAATAGCCATAATAACCATAATAACCATAATAGCTATAGTAATCTGACTGATGATCATAATTACCATGCTATCAACAATTATAATCATGGTAATCGTCATAATAACCACAAAAATCATAACAATCATAATAATAGTCATAATAATCATAGCAACAATCATAATAGACGTAATTATCATAGTAATAGTTATACTAACTGTAGCAATCATAACATTGTAATAATAAACAGAATAATCATGGAAATAACCTAATAATCGTTATTATAGCCACAATAATCATAATAGTCGTAATCACCATAAGCATCTCAGTGATGAGCATAATAATCCTCACAATCATACTAAGAAACAATAATCATAATAATCATGATAAGAACCATAATAGACTTGGAAACAACCCTAATAACCATTATAATAGCCATAATAACCATAATAACCATAATAGCTATATTAATCTGACTGATGATCATAACTGTCATGCTATCAACAACTATAATCATAGTAATCGTCATAATAACCACAACAAACATAACAATCATAATAATAATAATAATAAACAAGACAATAACCATAATAAACTTGGAAACAACCATAATAACCATTATAATGGCCATGATAACCATATTAATCATAATAGCTGTAGTAATCTGAATGATGATCATGATTACCATGCTATCAACCATGATAATCATAGTAATCGTCATAATAACCACAACAATCAGAACAATCATAATTATAATCATAATAATCACAGCAACAATCATAATAGACGTAATAATCATAGTAATAGTTATACTGACTCTAATAATCATAACATCGTAATAATAAACAGAATAATCATGGAAATAACCTAATAAACGTTATTACAGCCATAATAATCTTAATAACCATAATAACCAGAATAATCATCATAATGATCATGATAATCATCACAACCATACTATGAAACATTATAATCATAATAATCATAATAATAACCATAATAGACTTGGAAACAATCATAATAACCATTATAATAGCCATAATAACCATAATAATCTTAATAGCCATAGTAATCCGAATTATGACCATAATAAACATGCTATCAACCATTATAATCATAGTATTCGTCATGATAACCACGACAATCATAACAATCATAGGAATAATCATAATTATCATAGCAACAATCATAATAGCCGTAGTAATCATAGTAATAGTTATACTAACCGTAATAGTCATAACATCGTAATAATAAACAGAATGAACATAGAAATTACCTAATAATTGTTATTATTGCCATAATAATCGTGATAGTCGTAATCACCATAAGAATGTCATTGATGATCATAGTATTCGTCAGAATCATGTTAAGAAACATAATAATCATAATAATCATGATAATAACCATAATAGACTTGGAAACAGCCATAATAACCATTATAATCGCCATAACAACCATAATAATCATAATAGTTATAGTAATCTGAATGATGATCATAATTTCCATGCTATCAACAATTATAATCATAGTAATCGTCATAATAACCACAACAAACATAACAATCATAATAATAATGATAATAAACATAACAATAACCATAATAAACTTGGAAACAACCATAATAACCATTATAATAGCCCTGATAACCATATTAATCATAGTAGCTATAGTAATCTGAATCATGATCATGATTACCATGCTATGAACCATTATAATCATAGTAATCGTCATAATAACCACAACAATCATAACAATCATAAGAATATTCATAATAATCATAGCAACAATCATAATAGCCGTAATAGTCATAGTAATAGCTATACTAACTGTAATAATCATAATATCGTAATAATAAACAGAATAATCAGGAAATAACCTAATAAACGTTATTACAGCCATAATAATCTTAATAACCATAATAACCAGAATAATCATCATAATGATCATAATAATCATCAAAACCATATTATGAAACATTATAATCATAATAATCATAATAATAACCATAATAGTCTTGGAAACAATCATAATAACCATTATAATAGCCATAATAACCATAACAATCTTAATAGCCATAGTAACCTGACTGATGATCATAATTACCATGCTATCAACAATTATAATCATAGTAATCGTCATAATAACCACAACAAACATAACAATCATAATAATAATAATAATAATAAACATGACAATAACCATAATAAACTTGGAAACAAGCATAATAACCATTATAATAGCCATGATAACCATATTCATCATAATAGCTATAGTAATCTGAGTGATGATCATAATTTCCATGCTATCAACAATTATAATCATAGTAATCGTCATAATAACCACAACAAACATAATAATCATAGTAATAATGATAATAAACATAACAATAACCATAATAAACTTGGAAACAACCATAATAACCATTATAATAGCCCTGATAACCATATTAATCATAGTAGCTATAGTAATCTGAATCATGATCATGATTACCATGCTATGAACCATTATAATCATAGTAATCGTCATAATAACCACAACAATCATAAAAATCATAATAATAATCATAATTATCATAGCAACAATCATAATAGCCGTAATAATCATAGTAATAGTTATACTAACCGTAATAGTCATAACATCGTAATAATAAACAGAATGATCAGGAAAAAAACCTAATAATCGTTATTATAGCCATAATAATCTTAACAACCATAAGAACCAGAATAATCATAATAATGATCATAATAATACTCACAATCATACAAAGAAACATAATAATCATAATAATCATGATAATAACCATAATAGATTTGGAAACAACCCTAATAACCATTATAATAACCATAATAACCATAATAACCATAATAGCTATAGTAATCTGACTGATGATCATAATTACCATGCTATCAACAATTATAATCATGGTAATCGTCATAATAACCACAAAAATCATAACAATCATAATAATAGTCATAATAATCATAGCAACAATCATAATAGACGTAATTATCATAGTAATAGTTATACTAACTGTAGCAATCATAACATTGTAATAATAAACAGAATAATCATGGAAATAACCTAATAATCGTTATTATAGCCACGATAATCATAATAGTCGTAATCACCATAAGCATCTCAGTGATGAGCATAATAATCCTCACAATCATACTAAGAAACAATAATCATAATAATCATGATAAGAACCATAATAGACTTGGAAACAACCCTAGTAACCATTATAATAGCCATAATAACCATAATAACCATAATAGCTATATTAATCTGTCTGATGATCATAACTACCATGCTATCAACCATTATAATCATATTAATCGTCATAATAAGCACAACAATCATGAAAATCATAATAATAATCATAAATATCGTAGCAACAATCATAATAGCCGTAATAATCATAGTAATAGTTATACTAACCGTAATAGTCATAACATCGTAATAATAAGCAGAATGATCAGAAAAAAACCTGATAATTGTTATTATAGCCATAATAATCGTAATAGTCGTAATCGCCGTAAGAATCTCAGTCATGATCATAGTATTCGTCATAATCATACTAAGAAACATAATAATCATAATAATCATGATAATGACCATAATAGACATGGAAACAACCACAATAACCATTATAATTACCATAATAGCCATAATAATCATAATAGCTATTGTAATCTGAATGATGATCATAGTAACCATGCTATGAACCATTATAATCATTGTAATCGTCATAATAACCACAACAATCATAACAATCATAATAATAATCACAATAATCATAGCAACAATCATAATAGCCGTGATAATCACAGTAATAGTTATACTAACCGTAATAGTCGTAATGATAAACAGAATAATCATGGAAATAGCCTAATAATAATTATTGTAGCCATATAATTCTTAATAACCATAATAAGCAGAATAACCATAATAATGGTCATAATAATCCTCACAATCATACTAAGAAACATAATAATCATAATAATCATGATAATAACCATAATAGACTTGGAAACAACCCTAATAAACATTATAATAGCCATAATAACCGTAATAACCATAATAGCTATATTAATCTGACTGATGATCATAATTACCATGCTAAAACAACTATAATCATTGTAATTGTCATAATAACCACAACAAACATAACAATCATAATAATAATAATAATAAACATGACAATAACCATAATAAACTTGGAAACAACCATAATAACCATTATAATAGCCATGATAACCATATTCATCATAATAGCTATAGTAATCTGAATGATGATCATAATTTCCATGCTATCAACAATTATAATCATAGTAATCGTCATAATAACCACAACAAACATAACAATCATAATAATAATGATAATAAACATAACAATAACCATAATAAACTTGGAAACAACCATAATAACCATTATAATAGCCCTTATAACCATATTAATCATAGTAGCTATAGTAATCTGAATCATGATCATGATTACCATGCTATGAACCATTATAATCATAGTAATCGTCATAATAACCACAACAATCATAACAATCATAATAATAATCACAATAATCATAGCAACAATCATAATAGCCGTAATAATCATAGTAATAGTTATACTAATCGTAATAGTCATAACATCGTAATAATAAGCAGAATGATCAGAAAAAAACCTGATAATGGTTATTATAGCCATAATAATCGTAATAGTCGTAATCGCCGTAAGAATCTCAGTGATGATCATAGTATTCGTCATAATCATACTAAGAAACATAATAATCATAATAATCATGATAATGACCATAATAGACATGGAAACAACCACAATAACCATTATAATTGCCATAATAGCCATAATAATCATAATAGCTATTGTAATCTGAATGATGATCATAGTAACCATGCTATGAACCATTATAATCATTGTAATCGTCATAATAACCACAACAATCATAACAATCATAATAATAATCACAATAACCATAGCAACAATCATAATAGCCGTGATAATCACAGTAATAGTTATACTAACCGTAATAGTCATAACATCGTAATAATAAACAGAATAATCATGGAAATAGCCTAATAATAGTTATTGCAGCCATATAATTCTTAATAATCATAATAAGCAGAATAACCATAATAATGGTCATAATAATCCTCACAATCATACAAAGAAACATAATAATCATAATAATCATGATAAGAACCATAATAGACTTGGAAACAACCCTAATAAACATTATAATAGCCATAATAACCGTAATAACCATAATAGCTATATTAATCTGACTGATGATCATAACTACCATGCTATCAACAACTATAATCATAGTAATCGTCATAATAACCACAACAAACATAACAATCATAATAATAATAATAATAAACATGACAATAACCATAATAGATTTGGAAACAACCCTAATAACCATTATAATAGCCATAATAACCATAATAACCATAATAGCTATAGTAATCTGACTGATGATCATAATTACCATGCTATCAACAATTATAATCATGGTAATCGTCATAATAACCACAAAAATCATAACAATCATAATAATAGTCATAATAATCATAACAATAACCATAATAAACTTGGAAACAACCATAATAACCATTATAATAGCCCTGATAACCATATTAATCATAGTAGCTATAGTAATCTGAATCATGATCATGATTACCATGCTATCAACCATTATAGTCATAGTAAGCGACATAATAACCACAACAATCATAAGAATCATAATAATAATCATAATTATCATAGCAACAATCATAATAGCCGTAATAATCATAGTAATAGTTATACTAACCGTAATAGTCATAACATCGTAATAATAAACAGAATGGTCAGGAAAAAAATCTAATAATCGTTATTATAGCCATAATAATCGTAATAGTCGTAACCGCCATAAGAACCTCAGTGATTATCATAATATTCGTCATAATCGTACTAAGAAACATAATAATCATAATAATCATGATAATGACCATAATAGACATGGAAACAACCACAATAACCATTATAATTGCCATAATAGCCATAATAATCATAGTAGCTATTGTAATCTGAATGATGATCATAGGAACCATGCTATGAACCATTATAATCATTGTAATCGTCATAATAACCACAACAATCATAACAATCATAATAATAATCATAATTATCGTAGCAACAATCATAATTGCCGTAATAATCATAGTAATAGTTATACTAACCGTAATAGTCATAACATCGTAATAATAAACAGAATGATCAGGAAAAAAACCTAATAATCGTTATTATAGCCATAATGATCTTAACATCCATAAGAACCAGAATAATCATAATAATGATCATAATAATACTCACAATCATACAAAGAAACATAATAATCATAATAATCATGATAATAACCATAATAGATTTGGAAACAAACCTAATAACCATTATAATAGCCATAATAACCATAATAACCATAATAGCTATAGTAATCTGACTGATGATCATAATTACCATGCTATCAACAATTATAATCATGGTAATCGTCATAATAACCACAAAAATCATAACAATCATAATAATAGTCATAATAATCATAGCAACAATCATAATAGACGTAATTATCATAGTAATAGTTATACTAACTGTAGCAATCATAACTTTGTAATAATAAAAAGAATAATCATGGAAATAACCTAATAATCGTTATTATAGCCATAATAATCATAACAGTCGTAATCACCATAAGTATCTCAGTGATGATCATAATAATCCTCACAATCATACTAAGAAACATAATAATCATAATAATCATGATAATAACCATAATAGATTTGGAAACAAACCTAATAACCATTATAATAGCCATAATAACCATAATAACAATAATAGCTATATTAATCTGACTGATGATCATAACTGCCATGCTATCAACAACTATAATCATAGTAATCGTCACAATAACCACAACAAACATAACAATCATAATAATAATAATAATAAACATGACAATAACCATAATAAACTTGGAAACAATCATAATAACCATTATAATGGCCATGATAACCATATTAATCATAATAGCCGTAGTAATCTGAATGATGATCATGATTACCATGCTATCAACCATGATAATCATAGTAATCGTCATAATAACCACAACAATCATAAAAATCATAATAATAATCATAATTATCATAGCAACAATCATAATAGCCGTAATAATCATAGTAATAGTTATACTAACCGTAATAGTCATAACATCGTAATAATAAACAGAATGATCAGGAAAAAAACCTAATAATCGTTATTATAGCCATAATAATCTTAACAACCATAAGAACCAGAATAATCATAATAATGATCATAATAATACTCACAATCATACAAAGAAACATAATAATCATAATAATCATGATAATAACCATAATAGATTTGGAAACAAACCTAATAACCATTATAATAGCCATAATAACCATAATAACCATAATAGCTATAGTAATCTGACTGATGACCATAATAAACATGCTATCAACCATTATAATCATAGTATTCGTCATGATAACCACGACAATCATAACAATCATAGGAATAATCATAATTATCATAGCAACAATCATAATAGCCGTAGTAATCATAGTAATAGTTATACTAACCGTAATAGTCATAACATCGTAATAATAAACAGAATGAACATAGAAATTACCTAATAATTGTTATTATTGCCATAATAATCGTGATAGTCGTAATCACCATAAGAATGTCATTGATGATCATAGTATTCGTCAGAATCATGTTAAGAAACATAATAATCATAATAATCATGATAATAACCATAATAGACTTGGAAACAGCCATAATAACCATTATAATAGCCATAACAACCATAATTATCATAATAGTTATAGTAATCTGAATGATGATCATAATTTCCATGCTATCAACAATTATAATCATAGTAATCGTCATAATAACCACAACAAACATAACAATCATAATAATAATGATAATAAACATAACAATAACCATAGTAAACTTGGAAACAACCATAATAACCATTATAATAGCCCTGATAACCATATTAATCATAGTAGCTATAGTAATCTGAATCATGATCATGATTACCATGCTATGAACCATTATAATCATAGTAATCGTCATAATAACCACAACAATCATAACAATCATAAGAATATTCATAATAATCATAGCAACAATCATAATAGCCGTAATAGTCATAGTAATAGCTATACTAACTGTAATAATCATAATATCGTAATAATAAACAGAATAATCAGGAAATAACCTAATAAACGTTATTACAGCCATAATAATCTTAATAACCATAATAACCAGAATAATCATCATAATGATCATAATAATCATCAAAACCATATTATGAAACATTATAATCATAATAATCATAATAATAACCATAATAGTCTTGGAAACAATCATAATAACTATTATAATAGCCATAATAACCATAACAATCTTAATAGCCATAGTAACCTGACTGATGATCATAATTACCATGCTATCAACAATTATAATCATGGTAATCGTCATAATAACCACAAAAATCATAACAATCATAATAATAGTCATAATAATCATAGCAACAATCATAATAGACGTAATTATCATAGTAATAGTTATACTAACTGTAGCAATCATAACATTGTAATAATAAACAGAATAATCATGGAAATAACCTAATAATCGTTATTATAGCCATAATAACCATAATAGTCGTAATCACCATAAGCATCTCAGTGATGAGCATAATAATCCTCACAATCATACTAAGAAACATAATAATCATAATAATCATGATAAGAACCATAATAGACTTGGAAACAACCCTACTAACCATTATAATAGCCATAATAACCATAATAACCATAATAGCTATATTAAACTGTCTGATGATCATAACTACCATGCTATCAACCATTATAATCATAGTAATCGTCATAATAAGCACAACAATCATAAAAATCATAATAATAATCATAATTATCATAGCAACAATCATAATAGCCGTAATAATCATAGTAATAGTTATACTAACCGTAATAGTCATAACATCGTAATAATAAGCAGAATGATCAGAAAAAAACCTGATAATGGTTATTATAGCCATAATAATCGTAATAGTCGTAATCGCCGTAAGAATCTCAGTGATGATCATAGTATTCGTCATAATCATACTAAGAAACATAATAATCATAATAATCATGATAATGACCATAATAGACATGGAAACAACCACAATAACCATTATAATTGCCATAATAGCCATAATAATCATAATAGCTATTGTAATCTGAATGATGATCATAGTAACCATGCTATGAACCATTATAATCATTGTAATCGTCATAATAACCACAACAATCATAACAATCATGATAATAATCACAATAACCATAGCAACAATCATAATAGCCGTGATAATCACAGTAATAGTTATACTAACCGTAATAGTCATAACATCGTAATAATAAACAGAATAATCATGGAAATAGCCTAATAATAGTTATTGCAGCCATATAATTCTTAATAATCATAATAAGCAGAATAACCATAATAATGGTCATAATAATCCTCACAATCATACAAAGAAACATAATAATCATAATAATCATGATAAGAACCATAATAGACTTGGAAACAACCCTAATAAACATTATAATAGCCATAATAACCGTAATAACCATAATAGCTATATTAATCTGACTGATGATCATAACTACCATGCTATCAACAACTATAATCATAGTAATCGTCATAATAACCACAACAAACATAACAATCATAATAATAATAATAATAAACATGACAATAACCATAATAGATTTGGAAACAACCCTAATAACCATTATAATAGCCATAATAACCATAATAACCATAATAGCTATAGTAATCTGACTGATGATCATAATTACCATGCTATCAACAATTATAATCATGGTAATCGTCATAATAACCACAAAAATCATAACAATCATAATAATAGTCATAATAATCATAGCAACAATCATAATAGACGTAATTATCATAGTAATAGTTATACTAACTGTAGCAATCATAACATTGTAATAATAAACAGAATAATCATGGAAATAACCTAATAATCGTTATTATAGCCATAATAATCATAATAGTCGTAATCACCATAAGCATCTCTGTGATGAGCATAATAATCCTCACAAGCATACTAAGAAACATAATAATCATAATAATCATGATAAGAACCATAATAGACTTGGAAACAACCCTAATAACCATTATAATAGCCATAATAACCATAATAACCATAATAGCTATATTAATCTGTCTGATGATCATAACTACCATGCTATCAACCATTATAATCATATTAATCGTCATAATAAGCACAACAATCATGAAAATCATAATAATAATCATAAATATCGTAGCAACAATCATAATAGCCGTAATAATCATAGTAATAGTTATACTAACCGTAATAGTCATAACATCGTAATAATAAGCAGAATGATCAGAAAAAAACCTGATAATGGTTATTATAGCCATAATAATCGTAATAGTCGTAATCGCCGTAAGAATCTCAGTGATGATCATAGTATTCGTCATAATCATACTAAGAGACATAATAATCATAATAATCATGATAATGACCATAATAGACATGGAAACAACCACAATAACCATTATAATTGCCATAATAGCCATAATAATCATAATAGGTATTGTAATCTGAATGATGATCATAGTATCCATGCTATGAACCATTATAATCATTGTAATCGTCATAATTACCACAACAATCATAACAATCATAATAATAATCACAATAATCATAGCAACAATCATAATAGCCGTGATAATCACAGTAATAGTTATACTAACCGTAATAGTCATAACATCGTAATAATAAACAGAATAATCATGGAAATAGCCTAATAATAGTTATTGCAGCCATATAATTCTTAATAATCATAATAAGCAGAATAACCATAATAATGGTCATAATAATCCTCACAATCATACAAAGAAACATAATAATCATAATAATCATGATAAGAACCATAATAGACTTGGAAACAACCCTAATAAACATTATAATAGCCATAATAACCGTAATAACCATAATAGCTATATTAATCTGACTGATGATCATAACTACCATGCTATCAACAACTATAATCATAGTAATCGTCATAATAACCACAACAAACATAACAATCATAATAATAATAATAATAAACATGACAATAACCATAATAGATTTGGAAACAACCCTAATAACCATTATAATAGCCATAATAACCATAATAACCATAATAGCTATAGTAATCTGACTGATGATCATAATTACCATGCTATCAACAATTATAATCATGGTAATCGTCATAATAACCACAAAAATCATAACAATCATAATAATAGTCATAATAATCATAGCAACAATCATAATAGACGTAATTATCATAGTAATAGTTATACTAACTGTAGCAATCATAACATTGTAATAATAAACAGAATAATCATGGAAATAACCTAATAATCGTTATTATAGCCATAATAATCATAATAGTCGTAATCACCATAAGCATCTCAGTGATGAGCATAATAATCCTCACAAGCATACTAAGAAACATAATAATCATAATAATCATGATAAGAACCATAATAGAATTGGAAACAACCCTAATAACCATTATAATAGCCATAATAACCATAATAACCATAATAGCTATATTAATCTGTCTGATGATCATAACTACCATGCTATCAACCATTATAATCATATTAATCGTCATAATAAGCACAACAATCATGAAAATCATAATAATAATCATAAATATCGTAGCAACAATCATAATAGCCGTAATAATCATAGTAATAGTTATACTAACCGTAATAGTCATAACATCGTAATAATAAGCAGAATGATCAGAAAAAAACCTGATAATGGTTATTATAGCCATAATAATCGTAATAGTCGTAATCGCCGTAAGAATCTCAGTGATGATCATAGTATTCGTCATAATCATACTAAGAGACATAATAATCATAATAATCATGATAATGACCATAATAGACATGGAAACAACCACAATAACCATTATAATTGCCATAATAGCCATAATAATCATAATAGCTATTGTAATCTGAATGATGATCATAGTATCCATGCTATGAACCATTATAATCATTGTAATCGTCATAATAACCACAACAATCATAACAATCATAATAATAATCACAATAATCATAGCAACAATCATAATAGCCGTGATAATCACAGTAATAGTTATACTAACCGTAATAGTCGTAATGATAAACAGAATAATCATGGAAATAGCCTAATAATAGTTACTGTAGCCATATAATTCTTAATAACCATAATAAGCAGAATAACCATAATAATGGTCATAATAATCCTCACAATCATACTAAGAAACATAATAATCATAATAATCATGATAATAACCATAATAGACTTGGAAACAACCCTAATAAACATTATAATAGCCATAATAACCGTAATAACCATAATAGCTATATTAATCTGACTGAGGATCATAACTACCATGCTATCAACAACTATAATCATAGTAATCGTCATAATAACCACAACAAACATAACAATCATAATAATAATAATAATAAACATGACAATAACCATAATAAACTTGGAAACAACCATAATAACCATTATAATAGCCATGATAACCATATTCATCATAATAGCTATAGTAATCTGAATGATGATCATAATTTCCATGCTATCGACCATTATAATCATAGTAATCGTCATAATAACCACAACAAACATAACAATCATAATAATAATGATAATAAACATAACAATAACCATAATAAACTTGGAAACAACCATAATAACCATTATAATAGCCCTGATAACCATATTAATCATAGTAGCTATAGTAATCTGAATCATGATCATGATTACCATGCTATCAACCATTATAGTCATAGTAAGCGACATAAAAACCACAACAATCATAAGAATCATAATAATAATCATAATTATCATAGCAACAATCATAATAGCCGTAATAATCATAGTAATAGTTATACTAACCGTAATAGTCATAACATCGTAATAATAAACAGAATGGTCAGGAAAAAAATCTAATAATCGTTATTATAGCCATAATAATCGTAATAGTCGTAACCGCCATAAGAACCTCAGTGATTATCATAATATTCGTCATAATCATACTAAGAAACATAATAATCATAATAATCATGATAATGACCATAATAGACATGGACACAACCACAATAACCATTATAATTGCCATAATAGCCATAATAATCATAATAGCTATTGTAATCTGAATGATGATCATAGGAACCATGCTATGAACCATTATAATCATTGTAATCGTCATAATAACCACAACAATCATAACAATCATAATAATAATCATAATTATCATAGCAACAATCATAATAGCCGTAATAATCATAGTAATAGTTATACTAACCGTAATAGTCATAACATCGTTATAATAAACAGAATGATCAGGAAAAAAACCTAATAATCGTTATTATAGCCATAATAATCTTAACAACCATAAGAACCAGAATAATCATAATAATGATCATAATAATACTCACAATCATACAAAGAAACATAATAATCATAATAATCATGATAATAACCATAATAGATTTGGAAACAAACCTAATAACCATTATAATAGCCATAATAACCATAATAACCATAATATCTATAGTAATCTGACTGATGATCATAATTACCATGCTATCAACAATTATAATCATGGTAATCGTCATAATAACCACAAAAATCATAACAATCATAATAATAGTCATAATAATCATAGCAACAATCATAATAGACGTAATTATCATAGTAATAGTTATACTAACTGTAGCAATCATAACTTTGTAATAATAAAAAGAATAATGATGGAAATAACCTAATAATCGTTATTATAGCCATAATAATCATAATAGTTGTAATCACCATAAGTATCTCAGTGATGATCATAATAATCCTCACAATCATACAAAGAAACATAATAATCATAATAATCATGATAAGAACCATAATAGACTTGTAAACAACCCTAATAACCATTATAATAGCCATAATAACCATAATAACAATAATAGCTATATTAATCTGACTGATGATCATAACTGCCATGCTATCAACAACTATAATCATAGTAATCGTCAAAATAACCACAACAAACATAACAATCATAATAATAATAATAATAAACATAACAATAACCATAATAAACTTGGAAACAATCATAATAACCATTATAATGGCCATGATAACCATATTAATCATAATAGCTGTAGTAATCTGAATGATGATCATGATTACCATGCTATCAACCATGATAATCATAGTAATCGTCATAATAACCACAACAATCATAACAATCATAATTATAATCATAATTATCATAGCAACAATCATAATAGCCGTAATAATCATAGTAATAGTTATACTAAACGTAATAGTCATAAAATCGTAATAATAAACAGAATGATCAGGAAAAAAACCTAATAATCGTTATTATAGCCATAATAATCTTAACAACCATAAGAACCAGAATAATCATAATAATGATCATAATAATACTCACAATCATACAAAGAAACATAATAATCATAATAATCATGATAATAACCATAATAGATTTGGAAACAACCCTAATAACCATTATAATAGCCATAATAACCATAATAACCATAATAGCTATATTAATCTGTCTGATGATCATAACTACCATGCTATCCACCATTATAATCATAGTAATCGTCATAATAAGCACAACAAACATATCAATCATAATAATAATAATAATAAACATGACAATAACCATAATAAAATTGGAAACAACCATAATAACCATTATAATAGCCATAATAACCATAACAATCTTAATAGCCATAGTAACCTGACTGATGATCATAATTACCATGCTATCAACAATTATAATCATAGTAAGCGTCATAATAACCACAACAATCATAAGAATCATAATAATAATCATAATTATCATAGCAACAATCATAATAGCCGTAATAATCATAGTAATAGTTATACTAACCGTAATAGTCATAACATCGTAATAATAAACAGAATGGTCAGGAAAAAAATCTAATAATCGTTATTATAGCCATAATAATCGTAATAGTCGTAACCGCCATAAGAACCTCAGTGATTATCATAATATTCGTCATAATCATACTAAGAAACATAATAATCATAATAATCATGATAATGACCATAATAGACATGGAAACAACCACAATAACCATTATAATTGCCATAATAGCCATAATAATCATAATAGCTATTGTAATCTGAATGATGATCATAGTAACCATGCTATGAACCATTATAATCAGTGTGATCGTCATAATAACCACAACAATCGTAACAATCATAATAATAATCACAATAATCATAGCAACAATCATAATAGCCGTGATAATCACAGTAATAGTTATACTAACCGTAATAGTCATAACATAGTAATGATAAACAGAATAATCATGGAAATAGCCTAATAATAGTTATTGCAGCCATATAATTCTTAATAACCATAATAAGCAGAATAACCATAATAATGGTCATAATAATCCTCTCAATCATACTAAGAAACATAATAATCATAATAATCATGATAATAACCATAATAGACTTGGAAACAACCCTAATAAACATTATAATAGCCATAATAACCGTAATAACCATAATAGCTATATTAATCTGACTGATGATCATAACTACCATGCTATCAACAACTATAATCATAGTAATCGTCATAATAACCACAACAAACATAACAATCATAATAATAATAATAATAAACATGACAATAACCATAATAAACTTGGAAACAACCATAATAACCATTATAATAGCCATGATAACCATATTCATAATAATAGCTATAGTAATCTGAATGATGATCATGTTTACCATGCTATCAACCATTATAATCATAGTAATCGTCATAATAACCACAACAATCATAAAAATCATAATGATAATCATAATTATCATAGCAACAATCATAATAGCCGTAATAATCATTGTAATAGTTATACTAACCGTAATAGTCATAACATCGTAATAATAAACAGAATGATCAGGAAAAAAACCTAATAATCGTTATTATAGCCATAATAATCTTAACAACCATAAGAACCAGAATAATCATAATAATGATCATAATAATACTCACAATTATACAAAGAAACATAATAATCATAATAATCATGATAATAACCATAATAGATTTGGAAACAACCCTAATAACCATTATAATAGCCATAATAACCATAATAACCATAATAGCTATAGTAATCTGACTGATGATCATAATTACCATGCTATCAACAATTATAATCATGGTAATCGTCATAATAACCACAAAAATCATAACAATCATAATAATAGTCATAATAATCATAGCAACAATCATAATAGACGTAATTATCATAGTAATAGTTATACTAACTGTAGCAATCATAACATTGTAATAATAAACAGAATAATCATGGAAATAACCTAATAATCGTTATTATAGCCATAATAATCATAATAGTCGTAATCACCATAAGCATCTCAGTGATGAGCATAATAATCCTCACAATCATACTAAGAAACATAATAATCATAATAATCATGATAAGAACCATAATAGACTTGGAAACAACCCTAATAACCATTATAATAGCCATAATATCCATAATAACCATAATAGCTATATTAATCTGTCTGATGATCATAACTACCATGCTATCAACCATTATAATCATAGTAATCGTCATAATAAGCACAACAATCATAAAAATCATAATAATAATCATAATTATCATAGCAACAATCATAATAGCCGTAATAATCATAGTAATAGTTATACTAACCGTAATAGTCATAACATCGTAATAATAAGCAGAATGATCAGAAAAAGACCTGATAATGGTTATTATAGCCATAATAATCGTAATAGTCGTAATCGCCGTAAGAATCTCAGTGATGATCATAGTATTCGTCATAATCATACTAAGAAACATAATAATCATAATAATCATGATAATGACCATAATAGACATGGAAACAACCACAATAACCATTATAATTGCCATAATAGCCATGATAATCATAATAGCTATTGTAATCTGAATGATGATCATAGTAACCATGCTATCAACCATTATAATCATTGTAATCATCATAATAACCACAACAATCATAACAATCATAATAATAATCACAATAATCATAGCAACAATCATAATAGCCGTGATAATCACAGTAATAGTTATACTAACCGTAATAGTCATAACATCGTAATAATAAACAGAATAATCATGGAAATAGCCTAATAATAGTTATTGCAGCCATATAATTCTTAATAATCATAATAAGCAGAATAACCATAATAATGGTCATAATAATCCTCACAATCATACAAAGAAACATAATAATCATAATAATCATGATAAGAACCATAATAGACTTGGAAACAACCCTAATAAACATTATAATAGCCATAATAACCGTAATAACCATAATAGCTATATTAATCTGACTGATGATCATAACTACCATGCTATCAACAACTATAATCATAGTAATCGTCATAATAACCACAACAAACATAACAATCATAATAATAATAATAATAAACATGACAATAACCATAATAAACTTGGAAACAACCATAATAACCAATATAATAGCCATGATAACCATATTCATCATAATAGCTATATTAATCTGTCTGATGATCATAACTACCATGCTATCAACCATTATAATCATATTAATCGTCATAATAAGCACAACAATCATGAAAATCATAGTAATAATCATAAATATCGTAGCAACAATCATAATAGCCGTAATAATCATAGTAATAGTTATACTAACCGTAATAGTCATAACATCGTAATAATAAGCAGAATGATCAGAAAAAAACCTGATAATCGTTATTATAGCCATAATAATCTTAACAACCATAAGAACCAGAATAATCATAAAAATGATCATAATAATACTCACAATCATACAAAGAAACATAATAATCATAATAATCATGATAATAACCATAATAGATTTGGAAACAACCCTAATAACCATTATAATAGCCATAATAACCATAATAACCATAATAGCTATAGTAATCTGACTGATGATCATAATTACCATGCTATCAACAATTATAATCATGGTAATCGTCATAATAACCACAAAAATCATAACAATCATAATAATAGTCATAATAATCATAGCAACAATCATAATAGCCGTAATAATCATAGTAATAGTTATACTAACCGTAATAGTCATAACATCGTAATAATAAACAGAATGATCAGGAAAAAAACCTAATAATCGTTATTATAGCCATAATAATCTTAACAACCATAAGAACCAGAATAATCATAATAATGATCATAATAATACTCACAATCATACAAAGAAACATAATAATCATAATAATCATGATAATAACCATAATAGATTTGGAAACAACCCTAATAACCATTATAATAGCCATAATAACCATAATAACCATAATAGCTATATTAATCTGTCTGATGATCATAACTACCATGCTATCAACCATTATAATCATAGTAATCGTCATAATAAGCACAACAAACATAACAATCATAATAATAATACTGATAAACATGACAATAACCATAATAAACTTGGAAACAACCATAATAACCATTATAATAGCCATGATAACCATATTCATCATAATAGCTATAGTAATCTGAATGATGATCATAATTTCCATGCTATCAACAATTATAATCATAGTAATCGTCATAATAACCACAACAAACATAATAATCATAATAATAGTCATAATAATCATAGCAACAATCATAATAGACGTAATAATCATAGTAATAGTTATACTGACTGTAATAATCATAACATCGTTATAATATACAGAATAATCATGGAAATAACCTAATAATCGTTATTACAGCCATAACAATCTTAATAACCATAATAACCAGAATAATCATAATAATGCTCATAATAACCCTCACAATAATACTAAGCAACATTATAATCATAATAATCATGAGAATAACCATAATAGACTTGGAAACAGCCATAATAACCATTATAATAGCCATATTAACCATAATAATCATAATAGTTATAGTAATCTGAATGATGATCATAATTACCATGCTATCAACAATTATAATCATAGTAATCGTCTTAAAACCCACCACAAACATAACAATCATAATAATAATGATAATAAACATGACAATAACCATAATAAACTTGGAAACAACCATAATAACCATTATAATAGCCACGATAACCATATTAATAATAATAGCTATGGTAATCTGAATGATCGTCATGTTTACCATGCTATCAACCATTATAGTCATAGTAAGCGTCATAATAACCACAACAATCATAAGAATCATAATAATAACCATAATTATCATAGCAACAATCATAATAGCCGTAATAATCATAGTAATAGTTATACTAACCGTAATAGTCATAACATCGTAATAATAAACAGAATGGTCAGGAAAAAAATCTAATAATCGTTATTATAGCCATAATAATCGTAATAGTCGTAACCGCCATAAGAACCTCAGCGATTATCATAATATTCGTCATAATCATACTAAGAAACATAATAATCATAATAATCATGATAATGACCATAATAGACATGGAAACAACCACAATAACCATTATAATTGCCATAATAGCCATAATAATCATAATAGCTATTGTAATCTGAATGATAATCATAGGAACCATGCTATGAACCATTATAATCATTGTAATCGTCATGATAACCACAACAATCATAACAATCATAATAATAATCATAATTATCATAGCAACAATCATAATAGCCGTAATAATCATAGTAATAGTTATACTAACCGTAATAGTCATAACATCGTAATAATAAACAGAATGATCAGGAAAAAAACCTAATAATCGTTATTATAGCCATAATAATCTTAACAACCATAAGAACCAGAATAATCATAATAATGATCATAATAATACTCACAATCATACAAAGAAACATAAGAATCATAATAATCATGATAATAACCATAATAGATTTGGAAACAAACCTAATAACCATTATAATAGCCATAATAACCATAATAACCATAATAGCTATAGTAATCTGACTGATGATCATAATTACCATGCTATCAACAATTATAATCATGGTAATCGCCATAATAACCACAAAAATCATAACAATCATAATAATAGTCATAATAATCATAGCAACAATCATAATAGACGTAATTATCATAGTAATAGTTATACTAACTGTAGCAATCATAACTTTGTAATAATAAAAAGAATAATCATGGAAATAACCTAATAATCGTTATTATAGCCATAATAATCATAATAGTCGTAATCACCATAAGTATCTCAGTGATGATCATAATAATCCTCACAATCACACAAAGAAACATAATAATCATAATAATCATGATAAGAACCATAATAGACCTGTAAACAACCGTAATAACCATTATAATAGCCATAATAACCATAATAACAATAATAGCTATATTAATCTGACTGATGATCATAACTGCCATGCTATCAACAACTATAATCATAGTAATCGTCATAATAACCACAACAAACATAACAATCATAATAATAATAATTATAAACATGACAATAACCATAATAAACTTGGAAACAATCATAATAACCATTATAATGGCCATGATAACCATATTAATCATAATAGCTGTAGTAATCTGAATGATGATCATGATTACCATGCTATCAACCATGATAACACTGTTCAACACGGGTCTGATTTTGTAAGCGTGAATAAACATTTCTTATAGATTTCGACGTGCTGATTACAAATCTGCAAACCGTTTTTTTCCAGAACGTCCAGTTTTTGAAAAAATCAATTTTGAAAAAAATGACAAATTTTCAACTTTGGGATTTTTCTGTGCTTTTGCCGTAGTAGTTATTTAGTTGCTCTTTGCACGAAATGATTCTGTGGACTCTCCCGAATAAAATAATATAAATATTTATTAGATTATAAACATCGAAATAGGTTTAAATAACAATTAAAGTGAAAAGGACACCCAAAACGCACCCATTTTTGTTGATATTTTTCACTTTATTTCAAAAAGTAAGGGTCTAGGAGAAAATTTGACTATACCACGCGATAGAGCAAACCTTTCCACCAAGGAAAGCATTAAGCGAAGGTTCAAAATTATTTTTGTTTTCAATATAGAAATAAAATAGTTTGGCGAAACGCGTGGCGGCGACAGTGGTACTCAATGACGGCGGCGCGCGCTGGTAGACGCCTCGCCTATCGCCTGCCGTTCCGCGGACCCTATACGCATTGATGTCATTGAGTACCACTGTCGCCGCCGCGCGTTTCGCCAAACTATTTTATTTCTATATTGAAAACAAAAATAATTTTTAACATTCGCTTGATGCTGTCCTTAGTGGAAAGGTTTGCACTATCGCGTGTTATAGTCAAATTTTCTCCTAGACCCTTACTTTTTGAAATAAAGTGAAAAATATCAGCAAAAATGGGTGCGTTTTGGGTGTCCTTTTCACTTTAATTGTTATTTAAACCTATTTCGATGTTTATAATCTAATAAATATTTATATTATTTTATTCGGGAGAGTTCACAGAATCATTTCGTGCAAAGAGCAACTAAATAACTACTATGGCAAAAGCAGAGAAAAATCCCAAAGTTGAAAATTTGTCATTTTTTTCAAAATTGATTTTTTCAAAAACTGTACGTTCTGGAAAAGAACGGTTTGCAGATTCGTAATCAGCACGTCGAAATTTATAAGAAATGTTTATTCACGTTTACAAAATCGAAAAAAAGTCAAAATTTGTTGAACAGTGTAATCATAGTAATCGTCATAATAACCACAATAATCATAACAATCATAATTATAATCATAATAATCATAGCAACAATCATAATAGACGTAATAATCATAGTAATAGTTATACTGACTCTAATAATCATAACATCGTAATAATAAACAGAATAATCATGGAAATAACCTAATAAACGTTATTACAGCCATAATAATCTTAATAACCATAATAACCAGAATCATCATCATAATGATCATGATAATTATCACAACCATACTATGAAACATTATAATCATAATAATCATAATAATAACCATAATAGACTTGGAAACAATCATAATAACCATTATAATAGCCATAATAACCATAATAATCTTAATAGCCATAGTAATCCGAATTATGACCATAATAAACATGCTATCAACCATTATAATCATAGTAATCGTCATGATAACCACGACAATCATAACAATCATAGGAATAATCATAATTATCATAGCAACAATCATAATAGCCGTAATAATCATAGTAATAGTTATACTAACCGTAATAGTCATAACATCGTAATAATAAACAGAATGATCAGGAAAAAAACCTAATAATCGTTATTATAGCCATAATAATCTTAACAACCATAAGAACCAGAATAATCATAAAAATGATCATAATAATACTCACGATCATACAAAGAAACATAATAATCATAATAATCATGATAATAACCATAATAGATTTGGAAACAACCCTAATAACCATTATAATAGCCATAATAACCATAATAACCATAATAGCTATATTAATCTGTCTGATGATCATAACTACCATGCTATCAACCATTATATTCATAGTAATCGTCATAATAAGCACAACAATCATAAAAATCATAATAATAATCATAATTATCATAGCAACAATCATAATAGCCGTAATAATCATAGTAATAGTTATACTAACCGTAATAGTCATAACATCGTAATAATAAGCAGAATGATCAGAAAAAAACCTGATAATGGTTATTATAGCCATAATAATCGTAATAGTCGTAATCGCCGTAAGAATCTCAGTCATGATCATAGTATTCGTCATAATCATACTAAGAAACATAATAATCATAATAATCATGATAATGACCATAATAGACATGGAAACAACCACAATAACCATTATAATTACCATAATAGCCATAATAATCATAATAGCTATTGTAATCTGAATGATGATCATAGTAACCATGCTATGAACCATTATAATCATTGTAATCGTCATAATAACCACAACAATCATAACAATCATAATAATAATCACAATAATCATAGCAACAATCATAATAGCCGTGATAATCACAGTAATAGATATACTAACCGTAATAGTCATAACATCGTAATGATAAACAGAATAATCATGGAAATAGCCTAATAATAGTTATTGTATCCATATAATTCTTAATAACCATAATAAGCAGAATAACCATAATAATGGTCATAATAATCCTCACAATCATACTAAGAAACATAATAATCATAATAATCATGATAATAACCATAATAGACTTGGAAACAACCCTAATAAACATTATAATAGCCATAATAACCGTAATAACCATAATAGCTATATTAATCTGACTGATGATCATAACTACCATGCTATCAACAACTATAATCATAGTAATCGTCATAATAACCACATCAAACATAATATTCATAATAATAATAATAATAAACATGACAATAACCATAATAAACTTGGAAACAACCATAATAACCATTATAATAGCCATGATAACCATATTCATCATAATAGCTATAGTAATCTGAATGATGATCATAATTTCCATGCTATCAACAATTATAATCATAGTAATCGTCATAATAACCACAACAAACATAATAATCATAATAAAATGATAATAAACATAACAATAACCATAATAAACTTGGAAACAACCATAATACCATTATAATAGCCCTGATAACCATATTAATCATAGTAGCTATAGTAATCTGAATCATGATCATGATTGCCATGCTATGAACCATTATAATCATAGTAATCGTCATAATAACCACAACAAACATAATAATCATAATAAAATGATAATAAACATAACAATAACCATAATAAACTTGGAAACAACCATAATACCATTATAATAGCCCTGATAACCATATTAATCATAGTAGCTATAGTAATCTGAATCATGATCATGATTGCCATGCTATGAACCATTATAATCATAGTAATCGTCATAATAACCACAACAATCATAACAATCATAAGAATATTCATAATAATCATAGCAACAATCATAACAGCCGTAATAGTCATAGTAATAGCTATACTAACTGTAATAATCATAATATCGTAATAATAAACAGAATAATCAGGAAATAACCCAATAAACGTTATTACAGCCATAATAATCTTAATAACCATAATAACCAGAATAATCATCATAATGATCATAATAATCATCAAAACCATATTATGAAACATTATAATCATAATAATCATAATAATAACCATAATTGTCTTGGAAACAATCATAATAACCATTATAATAGCCATAATAACCATAACAATCTTAATAGCCATAGTAACCTGACTGATGATCATAGTTACCATGCTATCAACAATTATAATCATAGTAATCGTCATAATACCCACAACAAACATAACAATCATAATAATAGTCATAATAATCATAGCAACAATCATAATAGACGTAATAATCATAGTAATAGTTATACTGACTGTAATAATCATAACATCGTTATAATATACAGAATAATCATGGAAATAACCTAATAATCGTTATTACAGCCATAACAATCTTAATAACCATAATAACCAGAATAATCATAATAATGCTCATAATAACCCTCACAATAATACTAAGCAACATTATAATCATAATAATCATGAGAATAACCATAATAGACATGGAAACAGCCATAATAACCATTATAATAGCCATATTAACCATAATAATCATAATAGTTATAGTAATCTGAATGATGATCATAATTACCATGCTATCAACAATTATAATCATAGTAATCGTCTTAAAACCCACAACAAACATAACAATCATAATAATAATGATAATAAACATGACAATAACCATAATAAACTTGGAAACAACCATAATAACCATTATAATAGCCACGATAACCATATTAATAATAATAGCTATGGTAATCTGAATGATCGTCATGTTTACCATGCTATCAACCATTATAGTCATAGTAAGCGTCATAATAACCACAACAATCATAAGAATCATAATAATAATCATAATTATCATAGCAACAATCATAATAGCCGTAATAATCATAGTAATAGTTATACTAACCGTAATAGTCATAACATCGTAATAATAAACAGAATGGTCAGGAAAAAAATCTAATAATCGTTATTATAGCCATAATAATCGTAATAGTCTTAACCGCCATAAGAACCTCAGTGATCATCATAATATTCGTCATAATCATACTAAGAAACATAATAATCATAATAATCATGATAATGACCATAATAGACATGGAAACAACCACAATAACCATTATAATTGTCATAATAGCCATAATAATCATAATAGCTATTGTAATCTGAATGATGATCATAGTAGCCATGCTATGAACCATTATAATCATTGTAATCGTCATAATAACCACAACAATCATAACAATCATAATAATAATCACAATAATCATAGCAACAATCATAATAGCCGTAATAATCATAGTAATAGTTATACTAACCGTAATAGTCATAACATCGTAATAATAAACAGAATGATCAGGAAAAAAACCTAATAATCGTTATTATAGCCATAATAATCTTAACAACCATAAGAACCAGAATAATCATAAAAATGATCATAATAATACTCACAATCATACAAAGAAACATAATAATCATAATAATCATGATAATAACCATAATAGATTTGGAAACAACCCTAATAACCATTATAATAGCCATAATAACCATAATAACCATAATAGCTATAGTAATCTGACTGATGATCATAATTACCATGCTATCAACAATTATAATCATGGTAATCGTCATAATAACCACAAAAATCATAACAATCATAATAATAGTCATAATAATCATAGCAACAATCATAATAGACGTAATTATCATAGTAATAGTTATACTAACTGTAGCAATCATAACATTGTAATAATAAACAGAATAATCATGGAAATAACCTAATAATCGTTATTATAGCCAGAATAATCATAATAGTCGTAATCACCATAAGCATCTCAGTGATGAGCATAATAATCCTCACAATCATACTAAGAAACATAATAATCATAATAATCATGATAAGAACCATAATAGACTTGGAAACAACCCTAATAAACATTATAATAGCCATAATAACCGTAATAACCATAATAGCTATATTAATCTGACTGATGATCATAACTACCATGCTATCAACAACTATAATCATAGTAATCGTCATAATAACCACAACAAACATAACAATCATAATAATAATAATAATAAACATGACAATAACCATAGTAAACTTGGAAACAACCATAATAACCATTATAATAGCCATGATAACCATATTCATCATAATAGCTATAGTAATCTGAATGATGATCATGTTTACCATGCTATCAACCATTATAATCATAGTAATCGTCATAATAACCACAACAATCATAAAAATCATAATAATAATCATAATTATCATAGCAACAATCATAATAGGCGTAATAATCATAGTAATAGTTATACTAACCGTAATAGTCATAACATCGTAATAATAAACAGAATGATCAGGAAAAAAACCTAATAATCGTTATTATAGCCATAATAATCTTAACAACCATAAGAACCAGAATAATCATAATAATGATCATAATAATACTCACAATCATACAAAGAAACATAATAATCATAATAATCATGATAATAACCATAATAGATTTGGAAACAACCCTAATAACCATTATAATAGCCATAATAACCATAATAACCATAATAGCTATATTAATCTGTCTGATGATCATAACTACCACGCTATCAACCATTATAATCATAGTAATCGTCATAATAAGCACAACAATCATAAAAATCATAATAATAATCATAATTATCATAGCAACAATCATAATAGCCGTAATAATCATAGTAATAGTTATACTAACCGTAATAGTCATAACATCGTAATAATAAGCAGAATGATCAGAAAAAAACCTGATAATGGTTATTATAGCCATAATAATCGTAATAGTCGTAATCGCCGTAAGAATCTCAGTGATGATCATAGTATTCGTCATAATCATACTAAGAAACATAATAATCATAATAATCATGATAATGACCATAATAGACATGGAAACAACCACAATAACCATTATAATTACCATAATAGCCATAATAATCATAATAGCTATTGTAATCTGAATGATGATCATAGTAACCATGCTATGAACCATTATAATCATCGTAATCGTCATAATAACCACAACAATCATAACAATCATAATAATAATCACAATAATCATAGCAACAATCATAATAGCCTTGATAATCACAGTAATAGTTATACTAACCGTAATAGTCATAACATCGTAATGATAAACAGAATAATCATGGAAATAGCCTAATAATAGTTATTGTAGCCATATAATTCTTAATAACCATAATAAGCAGAATAACCATAATAATGGTCATAATAATCCTCACAATCATACTAAGAAACATAATAATCATAATAATCGTGATAATAACCATAATAGACTGGGAAACAACCCTAATAAACATTATAATAGCCATAATAACCGTAATAACCATAATAGCTATATTAATCTGACTGATGGTCATAACTACCATGCTATCAACAATTATAATCATAGTAATCGTCATAATAACCACAACAAACATAACAATCATAATAATAATAATAATAAACATGACAATAACCATAATAAACTTGGAAACAACCATAATAACCATTATAATAGCCATTATAACCATATTCATCATAATAGCTATAGTAATCTGTCTGATGATCATAACTACCATGCTATCAACCATTATAATCATAGTAATCGTCATAATAAGCACAACAATCATAAAAATCATATTAATAATCATAATTATCATAGCAACAATCATAATAGCCGTAATAATCATAGTAATAGTTATACTAACCGTAATAGTCATAACATCGTAATAATAAGCAGAATGATCAGAAAAAAACCTGATAATGGTTATTATAGCCATAATAATCGTAATAGTCGTAATCGCCGTAAGAATCTCAGTGATTATCATAGTATTCGTCATAATCATACTAAGAAACATAATAATCGTAATAATCATGATAATGACCATAATAGACATGGAAACAACCACAATAACCATTATAATTGCCATAATAGCCATAATAATCATAATAGCTATTGTAATCTGAATGATGATCATAGTAACCATGCTATGAACCATTATAATCATTGTAATCGTCATAATAACCGCAACAATCATAACAATCATAATAATAATCACAATAATCATAGCAACAATCATAATAGCCGTGATAATCACAGTAATAGTTATACTAACCGTAATAGTCATAACATCGTAATAATAAACAGAATAATCATGGAAATAGCCTAATAATAGTTATTGTAGCCATATAATTCTTAATAACCATAATAAGCAGAATAACCATAATAATGGTCATAATAATCCTCACAATCATACTAAGAAACATAATAATCATAATAATCATGATAATAACCATAATAGACTTGGAAACAACCCTAATAAACATTATAATAGCCATAATAACCGTAATAACCATAATAGCTATATTAATCTGACTGATGATCATAACTACCATGCTATCAACAACTATAATCATAGTAATCGTCATAATAACCACAACAAACATAACAATCATAATAATAATAATAATAAACATGACCATAACCATAATAAACTTGGAAACAACCATAATAACCATTATAATAGCCATGATAACCATATTCATCATAATAGCTATAGTAATCTGAATGATGATCATAATTTCCATGCTATCAACAATTATAATCATAGTAATCGTCATAATAACCACAACAAACATAACAATCATAATAATAATGATAATAAACATAACAATAACCATAATAAACTTGGAAACAACCATAATAACCATTATAATAGCCCTGATAACCATATTAATCATAGTAGCTATAGTAATCTGAATCATGATCATGATTACCATGCTATGAACCATTATAATCATAGTAATCGTCATAATAACCACAACAATCATAACAATCATAAGAATATTCATAATAATCATAGCAACAATCATAATAGCCGTAATAGTCATAGTAATAGCTATACTAACTGTAATAATCATAATATCGTAATAATAAACAGAATAATCAGGAAATAACCTAATAAACGTTATTACAGCCATAATAATCTTAATAACCATAATAACCAGAATAATCATCATAATGATCATAATAATCATCCAAACCATATTATGAAACATTATAATCACAATAATCATAATAATAACCATAATAGTCTTGGAAACAATCATAATAACCATTATAATAGCCATAATAACCATAACAATCTTAATAGCCATAGTAACCTGACTGATGATCATAATTACCATGCTATCAACAATTATAATCATAGTAATCGTCATAATAACCACAACAAACATAACAATCATAATAATAATAATAATAAACATGACAATAACCATAATAAACTTGGAAACAACCATAATAACCATTATAATAGCCATGATAACCATATTCATCATAATAGCTATAGTAATCTGTCTGATGATCATAACTACCATGCTATCAACCATTATAATCATAGTAATCGTCATAATAAGCACAACAATCATAAAAATCATATTAATAATCATAATTATCATAGCAACAATCATAATAGCCGTAATAATCATAGTAATAGTTATACTAACCGTAATAGTCATAACATCGTAATAATAAGCAGAATGATCAGAAAAAAACCTGATAATGGTTATTATAGCCATAATAATCGTAATAGTCGTAATCGCCGTAAGAATCTCAGTGATTATCATAGTATTCGTCATAATCATACTAAGAAACATAATAATCGTAATAATCATGATAATGACCATAATAGACATGGAAACAACCACAATAACCATTATAATTGCCATAATAGCCATAATAATCATAATAGCTATTGTAATCTGAATGATGATCATAGTAACCATGCTATGAACCATTATAATCATTGTAATCGTCATAATAACCGCAACAATCATAACAATCATAATAATAATCACAATAATCATAGCAACAATCATAATAGCCGTGATAATCACAGTAATAGTTATACTAACCGTAATAGTCATAACATCGTAATAATAAACAGAATAATCATGGAAATAGCCTAATAATAGTTATTGTAGCCATATAATTCTTAATAACCATAATAAGCAGAATAACCATAATAATGGTCATAATAATCCTCACAATCATACTAAGAAACATAATAATCATAACAATCATGATAATAACCATAATAGACTTGGAAACAACCCTAATAAACATTATAATAGCCATAATAACCGTAATAACCGTAATAGCTATATTAATCTGACTGATGATCATAACTACCATGCTATCAACAACTATAATCATAGTAATCGTCATAATAACCACAACAAACATAACAATCATAATAATAATAATAATAAACGTGACCATAACCATAATAAACTTGGAAACAACCATAATAACCATTATAATAGCCATGATAACCATATTCATCATAATAGCTATAGTAATCTGAATGATGATCATAATTTCCATGCTATCAACAATTATAATCATAGTAATCGTCATAATAACCACAACAAACATAACAATCATAATAATAATGATAATAAACATAACAATAACCATAATAAACTTGGAAACAACCATAATAACCATTATAATAGCCCTGATAACCATATTAATCATAGTAGCTATAGTAATCTGAATCATGATCATGATTACCATGCTATGAACCATTATAATCATAGTAATCGTCATAATAACCACAACAATCATAACAATCATAAGAATATTCATAATAATCATAGCAACAATCATAATAGCCGTAATAGTCATAGTAATAGCTATACTAACTGTAATAATCATAATATCGTAATAATAAACAGAATAATCAGGAAATAACCTAATAAACGTTATTACAGCCATAATAATCTTAATAACCATAATAACCAGAATAATCATCATAATGATCATAATAATCATCCAAACCATATTATGAAACATTATAATCACAATAATCATAATAATAACCATAATAGTCTTGGAAACAATCATAATAACCATTATAATAGCCATAATAACCATAACAATCTTAATAGCCATAGTAACCTGACTGATGATCATAATTACCATGCTATCAACAATTATAATCATAGTAATCGTCATAATAACCACAACAAACATAACAATCATAATAATAATAATAATAAACATGACAATAACCATAATAAACTTGGAAACAACCATAATAACCATTATAATAGCCATGATAACCATATTCATCATAATAGCTATAGTAATCTGTCTGATGATCATAACTACCATGCTATCAACCATTATAATCATAGTAATCGTCATAATAAGCACAACAATCATAAAAATCATATTAATAATCATAATTATCATAGCAACAATCATAATAGCCGTAATAATCATAGTAATAGTTATACTAACCGTAATAGTCATAACATCGTAATAATAAGCAGAATGATCAGAAAAAAACCTGATAATGGTTATTATAGCCATAATAATCGTAATAGTCGTAATCGCCGTAAGAATCTCAGTGATTATCATAGTATTCGTCATAATCATACTAAGAAACATAATAATCATAATAATCATGATAATGACCATAATAGACATGGAAACAACCACAATAACCATTATAATTACCATAATAGCCATAATAATCATAATAGCTATTGTAATCTGAATGATGATCATAGTAACCATGCTATGAACCATTATAATCATCGTAATCGTCATAATAACCACAACAATCATAACAATCATAATAATAATCACAATAATCATAGCAACAATCATAATAGCCTTGATAATCACAGTAATAGTTATACTAACCGTAATAGTCATAACATCGTAATGATAAACAGAATAATCATGGAAATAGCCTAATAATAGTTATTGTAGCCATATAATTCTTAATAACCATAATAAGCAGAATAACCATAATAATGGTCATAATAATCCTCACAATCATACTAAGAAACATAATAATCATAATAATCGTGATAATAACCATAATAGACTGGGAAACAACCCTAATAAACATTATAATAGCCATAATAACCGTAATAACCATAATAGCTATATTAATCTGACTGATGGTCATAACTACCATGCTATCAACAACTATAATCATAGTAATCGTTATAATAACCACAACAAACATAACAATCATAGTAATAATAATAATAAACATGACAATAACCATAATAAACTTGGAAACAACCATAATAACCATTATAATAGCCATGATAACCATATTCATCATAATAGCTATAGTAATCTGAATGATGATCATAATTTCCATGCTATCAACAATTATAATCATAGTAATCGTCATAATAACCACAACAAACATAACAATCATAATAATAATGATAATAAACATAACAATAACCATAATAAACTTGGAAACAACCATAATAACCATTATAATAGCCCTGATAACCATATTAATCATAGTAGCTATAGTAATCTGAATCATGATCATGATTACCATGCTACGAACCGTTATAATCATAGTAATCGTCATAATAACCACAACAATCATAACAATCATAAGAATATTCATAATAATAATAGCAACAATCGTAATAGCCGTAATAGTCATAGTAAGAGCTATACTAACTGTAATAATCATAATATCGTAATAATAAACAGAATAATCAGGAAATAACCTAATAAACGTTATTACAGCCATAATAATCTTAATAACCATAATAACCAGAATAATCATCATAATGATCATAATAATCATCAAAACCATATTATGAAACATTATAATCATAATAATCATAATAATAACCATAATAGTCTTGGAAACAATCATAATAACCATTATAATAGCCATAATAACCATAACAATCTTAATAGCCATAGTAACCTGACTGATGATCATAATTACCATGCTATCAACAATTATAATAATAGTAATCGTCATAATACCCACAACAAACATAACAATCATAATAATAGTCATAATAATCATAGCAACAATCATAATAGACGTAATAATCATAGTAATAGTTATACTGACTGTAATAATCATAACATCGTTATAATATACAGAATAATCATGGAAATAACCTAATAATCGTTATTACAGCCATAACAATCTTAATAACCATAATAACCAGAATAATCATAATAATGCTCATAATAACCCTCACAATAATACTAAGCAACATTATAATCATAATAATCATGAGAATAACCATAATAGACTTGGAAACAGCCATAATAACCATTATAATAGCCATATTAACCATAATAATCATAATAGTTATAGTAATCTGAATGATGATCATAATTACCATGCTATCAACAATTATAATCATAGTAATCGTCTTAAAACCCACAACAAACATAACAATCATAATAATAATGATAATAAACATGACAATAACCATAATAAACTTGGAAACAACCATAATAACCATTATAATAGCCATGATAACCATATTCATCATAATAGCTATAGTAATCTGAATCATGATCATGATTACCATGCTATGAACCATTATAATCATAGTAATCGTCATAATAGCCACAACAATCATAACAATCATAAGAATATTCATAATAATCATAGCAACAATCATAATAGCCGTAATAGTCGTAGTAATAGCTATACTAACTGTAATAATCATAATATCGTAATAATAAACAGAATAATCAGGAAATAACCTAATAAACGTTATTACAGCCATAATAATCTTAATAACCATAATAACCAGAATAATCATCATAATGATCATGATAATCATCACAACCATACTATGAAACATTATAATCATAATAATCATAATAATAACCATAATAGACTTGGAAACAATCATAATAACCATTATAATAGCCGTAATAACCATAATAATCTTAATAGCCATAGTAATCCGAATTATGACCATAATAAACATGCTATCAACCATTATAATCATAGTAATCGTCATGATAACCACGACAATCATAACAATCATAGGAATAATCATAATTATCATAGCAACAATCATAATATCCGTAATAATCATAGTAATAGTTATACTAACCGTAATAGTCATAACATCGTAATAATAAACAGAATGGTCAGGAAAAAAATGTAATAATCGTTATTATAGCCATAATAATCGTAATAGTCGTAACCGCCATAAGAACCTCAGTGATTATCATAATATTCGTCATAATCATACTAAGAAACATAATAATCATAATAATCATGATAATGACCATAATAGACATGGAAACAACCACAATAACCATTATAATTGCCATAATAGCCATAATAATCATAATAGCTATTGTAATCTGAATGATGATCATAGTAACCATGCTATGAACCATTATAATCATTGTAATCGTCATAATAACCAGAACAATCATAACAATCATAATAATAATCACAATAATCATAGCAACAATCATAATAGCCGTGATAATCACAGTAATAGTTATACTAACCGTAATAGTCATAACATCGTAATGATAAACAGAATAATCATGGAAATAGCCTAATAATAGTTATTGCAGCCATATAATTCTTAATAACCATAATAAGCAGAATAACCATAATAATGGTCATAATAATCTTCACAATCATACTAAGAAACATAATAATCATAATAATCATGATAATAACCATAATAGACTTGGAAAAAACCCTAATAAACATTATAATAGCCATAATAACCGTAATAACCATAATAGCTATATTAATCTGACTGATGATCATAACTACCATGCTATCAACAACTATAATCATTGTAATCGTCATAATAACCACAACAAACATAACAATCATAATAATAATAATAATAAACATGACAATAACAATAATAAACTTGGAAACAACCATAATAACCATTATAATAGCCATGATAACCATATTCATCATAATAGCTATAGTAATCTGAATGATGATCATGTTTACCATGCTATCAACCATTATAATCATAGTAATCGTCATAATAACCACAACAATCATAAAAATCATAATAATAATCATAATTATCATAGCAACAATCATAATAGCCGTAATAATCATAGTAATAGTTATACTAACCGTAATAGTCATAACATCGTAATAATAAACAGAATGATCAGGAAAAAAACCTAATAATCGTTATTATAGCCATAATAATCTTAACAACCATAAGAACCAGAATAATCATAATAATGATCATAATAATACTCACAATCATACAAAGAAACATAATAATCATAATAATCATGATAATAACCATAATAGATTTGGAAACAAACCTAATAACCATTATAATAGCCATAATAACCATAATAACCATAATAGCTATAGTAATCTGACTGATGATCATAATTACCATGCTATCAACAATTATAATCATGGTAATCGTCATAATAACCACAAAAATCATAACAATCATAATAATAGTCATAATAATCATAGCAACAATCATAATAGACGTAATTATCATAGTAATAGTTATACTAACTGTAGCAATCATAACTTTGTAATAATAAAAAGAATAATCATGGAAATAACCTAATAATCGTTATTATAGCCATAATAATCATAATAGTCGTAATCACCATAAGTATCTCAGTGATGATCATAATAATCCTCACAATCATACAAAGAAACATAATAATCATAATAATCATGATAAGAACCATAATAGACTTGTAAACAACCCTAATAACCATTATAATAGCCATAATAACCATAATAACAATAATAGCTATATTAATCTGACTGATGATCATAACTGCCATGATATCAACAACTATAATCATAGTAATCGTCATAATAACCACAACAAACATAACAATCATAATAATAATAATAATAATCATGATAATAACCATAATAGACTTGGAAACAGCCATAATAACCATTATAATAGCCATACCAACCATAATAATCATAATAGTTATAGTAATCTGAATGATGATCATAATTTCCATGCTATCAACAATTATAATCATAGTAATCGCCATAATAACCACAACAAACATAACAATCATAATAATAATGATAATAAACATAACAATAACCATAATAAACTTGGAAACAACCATAATAACCATTATAATAGCCCTGATAACCATATTAATCATAGTAGCTATAGTAATCTGAATCATGATCATGATTACCATGCTATGAACCATTATAATCATAGTAATCGTCATAATAACCACAACAATCATAACAATCATAAGAATATTCATAATAATCATAGCAACAATCATAATAGCCGTAATAGTCATAGTAATAGCTATACTAACTGTAATAATCATAATATCGTAATAATAAACAGAATAATCAGGAAATAACCTAATAAACGTTATTACAGCCATAATAATCTTAATAACCATAATAACCAGAATAATCATCATAATGATCATAATAATCATCAAAACCATATTATGAAACATTATAATAATAATAATCATAATAATAACCATAATAGTCTTGGAAACAATCATAATAACCATTATAATAGCCATAATAACCATAACAATCTTAATAGCCATAGTAACCTGACTGATGATCATAATTACCATGCTATCAACAATTATAATCATAGTAATCGTCATAATACCCACAACAAACATAACAATCATAATAATAGTCATAATAATCATAGCAACAATCATAATAGACATAATAATCATAGTAATAGTTATACTGACTGTAATAATCATAACATCGTTATAATATACAGAATAATCATGGAAATAACCTAATAATCGTTATTACAGCCATAACAATCTTAATAACCATAATAACCAGAATAATCATAATAATGCTCATAATAACCCTCACAATAATACTAAGCAACATTATAATCATAATAATCATGAGAAAAGGCATAATAGACTTGGAAACAGCCATAATAACCATTATAATAGCCATATTAACCATAATAATCATAATAGTTATAGTAATCTGAATGATGATCATAATTACCGTGCTATCAACAATTATAATCATAGTAATCGTCTTAAAACCCACAAGAAACATAACAATCATAATAATAATGATAATAAACATGACAATAACCATAATAAACTTGGAAACAACCATAATAACCATTATAATAGCCACGATAACCATATTAATAATAATAGCTATGGTAATCTGAATGATCGTCATGTTTACAATGCTATCAACCATTATAGTCATAGTAAGCGTCATAATAACCACAACAATCATAAGAATCATAATAATAATCATAATTATCATAGCAACAATCATAATAGCCGTAATAATCATAGTAATAGTTATACTAACCGTAATAGTCATAACATCGTAATAATAAACAGAATGGTCAGGAAAAAAATCTAATAATCGTTATTATAGCCATAATAATCGTAATAGTCGTATCCGCCATAAGAACCTCAGTGATTATCATAATATTCGTCATAATCATACTAAGAAACATAATAATCATAATAATCATGATAATGACCATAATAGACATGGAAACAACCACAATAACCATTATAATTGCCATAATAGCCATAATAATCATAATAGCTATTGTAATCTGAATGATGATCATAGTAACCATGCTATGAACCATTATAATCATTGTAATCGTCATAATAACCACAACAATCATAACAATCATAATAATAATCACAATAATCATAGCAACAATCATAATAGCCGTGATAATCACAGTAATAGTTATACTAACCGTAATAGTCATAACATCGTAATGATAAACAGAATAATCATGGAAATAGCCTAATAATAGTTATTGCAGCCATATAATTCTTAATAACCATAATAAGCAGAATAACCATAATAATGATCATAATAATCCTCACAATCATACTAAGAAACATAATAATCATAATAATCATGATAATAACCATAATAGACTTGGAAACAACCCTAATAAACATTATAATAGCCATAATAACCGTAATAACCATAATAGCTATATTAATCTGACTGATGATCATAACTACCATGCTATTAACAACTATAATCATAGTAATCGTCATAATAACCACAACAAACATAACAATCATAATAATAATAATAATAAACATGACAATAACAATAATAAACTTGGAAACAACCATAATAACCATTATAATAGCCATGATAACCATATTCATCATAATAGCTATAGTAATCTGAATGATGATCATGATTACCATGCTATCAACCATTATAATCATAGTAATCGTCATAATAACCACAACAATCATAACAATCATAATAATAATCATAATAATCATAGCAACAATCATAATAGACGTCAAAATCATAGTAATAGTTATACTGACTCTAATAATCATAACATCGTAATAATAAACAGAATATTCATGGAAATAACCTAATAAACGTTATTACAGCCATAATAACCTTAATAACCATAATAACCAGAATAATCACCATAATGATCATGATAATCATCACAACCATACTATGAAACATTATAATCATAATAATCATAATAATAACCATAATAGACTTGGAAACAATCATAATAACCATTATAATAGCCGTAATAACCATAATAATCTTAATAGCCATAGTAATCCGAATTATGACCATAATAAACATGCTATCAACCATTATAATCATAGTAATCGTCATGATAACCACGACAATCATAACAATCATAGGAATAATCATAATTATCATAGCAACAATCATAATATCCGTAATAATCATAGTAATAGTTATACTAACCGTAATAGTCATAACATCGTAATAATAAACAGAATGAACATAGAAATTACCTAATAATTGTTATTATTGCCATAATAATCGTAATAGTCGTAATCACCATAAGAATGTCATTGATGATCATAGTATTCGTCACAATCATACTAAGAAACATAATAATCATAATAATCATGATAATAACCATAATAGACTTGGAAACAACCCTAATAAACATTATAATAGCCATAATAACCGTAATAACCATAATAGCTATATTAATCTGACTGATGATCATAACTACCATGCTATTAACAACTATAATCATAGTAATCGTCATAATAACCACAACAAACATAACAATCATAATAATAATAATAATAAACATGACAATAACAATAATAAACTTGGAAACAACCATAATAACCATTATAATAGCCATGATAACCATATTCATCATAATAGCTATAGTAATCTGAATGATGATCATGTTTACCATGCTATCAACCATTATAATCATAGTAATCGTCATAATAACCACAACAATCATAACAATCATAATAATAATCATAATAATCATAGCAACAATCATAATAGACGTCAAAATCATAGTAATAGTTATACTGACTCTAATAATCATAACATCGTAATAATAAACAGAATATTCATGGAAATAACCTAATAAACGTTATTACAGCCATAATAACCTTAATAACCATAATAACCAGAATAATCACCATAATGATCATGATAATCATCACAACCATACTATGAAACATTATAATCATAATAATCATAATAATAACCATAATAGACTTGGAAACAATCATAATAACCATTATAATAGCCGTAATAACCATAATAATCTTAATAGCCATAGTAATCCGAATTATGACCATAATAAACATGCTATCAACCATTATAATCATAGTAATCGTCATGATAACCACGACAATCATAACAATCATAGGAATAATCATAATTATCATAGCAACAATCATAATATCCGTAATAATCATAGTAATAGTTATACTAACCGTAATAGTCATAACATCGTAATAATAAACAGAATGAACATAGAAATTACCTAATAATTGTTATTATTGCCATAATAATCGTAATAGTCGTAATCACCATAAGAATGTCATTGATGATCATAGTATTCGTCATAATCATGCTAAGAAACATAATAATCATAATAATCATGATAATAACCATAATAGACTTGGAAACAGCCATAATAACCATTATAATAGCCATAACAACCATAATAATCATAATAGTTGTAGTAATCTGAATGATGATCATAATTACCATGCTATCAACAATTATAATCATAGTAATCGTCATAATAACCACAACAAACATAACAATAATAATAATAATGATAATAAACATAACAATAACCATAATAAACTTGGAAACAACCATAATAACCATTATAATAGCCATGATAACCATATTCATCATAATAGCTATAGTAATCTGAATGATGATCATGTTTACCATGCTAGCAACCATTATAATCATAGTAGTCGTCATAATAACCACAACAATCATAACAATCATAATAATAATCATAATAATCATAGCAACAATCATAATAGACGTCAAAATCATAGTAATAGTTATACTGACTCTAATAATCATAACATCGTAATAATAAACAGAATATTCATGGAAATAACCTAATAAACGTTATTACAGCCATAATAACCTTAATAACCATAATAACCAGAATAATCACCATAATGATCATGATAATCATCACAACCATACTATGAAACATTATAATCATAATAATCATAATAATAACCATAATAGACTTGGAAACAATCATAATAACCATTATAATAGCCGTAATAACCATAATAATCTTAATAGCCATAGTAATCCGAATTATGACCATAATAAACATGCTATCAACCATTATAATCATAGTAATCGTCATGATAACCACGACAATCATAACAATCATAGGAATAATCATAATTATCATAGCAACAATCATAATATCCGTAATAATCATAGTAATAGTTATACTAACCGTAATAGTCATAACATCGTAATAATAAACAGAATGAACATAGAAATTACCTAATAATTGTTATTATTGCCATAATAATCGTAATAGTCGTAATCACCATAAGAATGTCATTGATGATCATAGTATTCGTCATAATCATGCTAAGAAACATAATAATCATAATAATCATGATAATAACCATAATAGACTTGGAAACAGCCATAATAACCATTATAATAGCCATAACAACCATAATAATCATAATAGTTGTAGTAATCTGAATGATGAACATAATTACCATGCTATCAACAATTATAATCATAGTAATCGTCATAATAACCACAACAAACATAACAATAATAATAATAATGATAATAAACATAACAATAACAATAATAAACTTGGAAACAACCATAATAACCATTATAATAGCCATGATAACCATATTCATCATAATAGCTATAGTAATCTGAATGATGATCATGTTTACCATGCTATCAACCATTATAATCATAGTAATCGTCATAATAACCACAAAAATCATAACAATCATAATAATAGTCATAATAATCATAGCAACAATCATAATAGACGTAATTATCATAGTAATAGTTATACTAACTGTAGCAATCATAACATTGTAATAATAAACAGAATAATCATGGAAATAGCCTAATAATAGTTATTGCAGCCATATAATTCTTAATAACCATAATAAGCAGAATAACCATAATAATGGTCATAATAATCCTCACAATCATACTAAGAAACATAATAATCATAATAATCATGATAATAACCATAATAGACTTGTAAACAACCCTAATAACCATTACAATAGCCATAATAACCATAATAACCATAATAGCTATATTAATCTGACTGATGGTCATAACTGCCATGCTATCAACAACTATAATCATAGTAATCGTCATAATAACCACAACAAACATAACAATCATAATAATAATAATAATAAACATGACAATAACGATAATAAACTTGGAAACAATCATAATAACCATTATAATGGCCATGATAACCATATTAATCATAATAGCTGTAGTAATCTGAATGATGATCATGATTACCATGCTATCAACCATGATAATCATAGTAATCGTCATAATAACCACAACAATCATAACAATCATAATAATAATCACAATAATCATAGCAACAATCATAATAGCCGTGATAATCACAGTAATAGTTATACTAACCGTAATAGTCATAACATCGTAATAATAAACAGAATAATCATGGAAATAGCCTAATAATAGTTATTGCAGCCATACAATTCTTAATAATCATAATAAGCAGAATAACCATAATAATGGTCATAATAATCCTCACAATCATACTAAGAAACATAATAATCATAGTAATCATGATAATAACCATAATAGTCTTGGAAACAATCATAATAACCATTATAATAGTCATAATAACCATAACAATCTTAATAGCCATAGTAACCTGACTGATGATCATAATTACCATGCTATCAACAATTATAATCATAGTAATCGTCATAATACCCACAACAAACATAACAATCATAATAATAGTCATAATAATCATAGCAACAATCATAATAGACGTAATAATCATAGTAATAGTTATACTGACTGTAATAATCATAACATCGTTATAATATACAGAATAATCATGGAAATAACCTAATAATCGTTATTACAGCCATAACAATCTTAATAACCATAATAACCAGAATAATCATAATAATGCTCATAATAACCCTCACAATAATACTAAGCAACATTATAATCATAATAATCATGAGAATAACCATAATAGACTTGGAAACAGCCATAATAACCATTATAATAGCCATATTAACCATAATAATCATAATAGTTATAGTAATCTGAATGATGATCATAATTACCATGCTATCAACAATTATAATCATAGTAATCGTCATAATAACCACAACAAACATAACAATCATAATAATAATGATAATAAACATAACAATAACCATAATAAACTTGGAAACAACCATAATAATCATTATAATAGCCACGATAACCATATTAATAATAATAGCTATGGTAATCTGAATGATCGTCATGTTTACCATGCTATCAACCATTATAGTCATAGTAAGCGACATAATAACCACAACAATCATAAGAATCATAATAATAATCATAATTATCATAGCAACAATCATAATAGCCGTAATAATCATAGTAATAGTTATACTAACCGTAATAGTCATAACATCGTAATAATAAACAGAATGGTCAGGAAAAAAATCTAATAATCGTTATTATAGCCATAATAATCGTAATAGTCGTAATCGCCCTAAGAACCTCAGTGATTATCATAATATTCGTCATAATCATACTAAGAAACATAATAATCATAATAATCATGATAATGACCATAATAGACATGGAAACAACCACAATAACCATTATAATTGCCATAATAGCCATAATAATCATAATAGCTATTGTAATCTGAATGATGATCATAGTAACCATGCTATGAACCATTATAATCATTGTAATCGTCATAATAACCACAACAATCATAACAATCATAATAATAATCACAATAATCATAGCAACAATCATAATAGCCGTGATAATCACAGTAATAGTTATACTAACCGTAATAGTCATAACATCGTAATGATAAACAGAATAATCATGGAAATAGCCTAATAATAGTTATTGCAGCCATATAATTCTTAATAACCATAATAAGCAGAATAACCATAATAATGGTCATAATAATCCTCACAATCATACTAAGAAACATAATAATCATAATAATCATGATAATAACCATAATAGACTTGGAAACAACCCTAATAAACATTATAATAGCCATAATAACCGTAATAACCATAATAGCTATATTAATCTGACTGATGATCATAACTACCATGCTATCAACAACTATAATCATAGTAATAGTCATAATAACCACAACAAACATAACAATCATAATAATAATAATAATAAACATGACATTAACCATAATAAACTTGGAAACAACCATAATAACCATTATAATAGCCATGATAACCATATTCATCATAATAGCTATAGTAATCTGAATGATGATCATGTTTACCATGCTATCAACCATTATAATCATAGTAATCGTCATAATAACCACAACAATCATAAAAATCATAATAATAATCATAATTATCATAGCAACAATCATAATAGGCGTAATAATCATAGTAATAGTTATACTAACCGTAATAGTCATAACATCGTAATAATAAACAGAATGATCAGGAAAAAAACCTAATAATCGTTATTATAGCCATAATAATCTTAACAACCATAAGAACCAGAATAATCATAATAATGATCATAATAATACTCACAATCATACAAAGAAACATAATAATCATAATAATCATGATAATAACCATAATAGATTTGGAAACAACCCTAATAACCATTATAATAGCCATAATAACCATAATAACCATAATAGCTATATTAATCTGTCTGATGATCATAACTACCATGCTATCAACCATTATAATCATAGTAATCGTCATAATAAGCACAACAATCATAAAAATCATAATAATAATCATAATTATCATAGCAACAATCATAATAGCCGTAATAATCATAGTAATAGTTATACTAACTGTAATAATCATAATATCGTAATAATAAACAGAATAATCAGGAAATAACCTAATAAACGTTATTACAGCCATAATAATCTTAATAACCATAATAACCAGAATAATCATCATAATGATCATAATAATCATCAAAACCATATTATGAAACATTATAATCATAATAATCATAATAATAACCATAATAGTCTTGGAAACAATCATAATAACCATTATAATAGCCATATTAACCATAATAATCATAATAGTTATAGTAATCTGAATGATGATCATAATTACCATGCTATCAACAATTATAATCATAGTAATCGTCTTAAAACCCACAGCAAACATAACAATCATAATAATAATGATAATAAACATGACAATAACCATAATAAACTTGGAAACAACCATAATAACCATTATAATAGCCACGATAACCATATTAATAATAATAGCTACGGTAATCTGAATGATCGTCATGTTTACCATGCTATCAACCATTATAGTCATAGTAAGCGTCATAATAACCACAACAATCATAAGAATCATAATAATAATCATAATTATCATAGCAACAATCATAATAGCCGTAATAATCATAGTAATAGTTATACTAACCGTAATAGTCATAACATCGTAATAATAAACAGAATGATCAGGAAAAAACCTAATAATCGTTATTATAGCCATAATAATCTTAACAACCATAAGAACCAGAATAATCATAATAATGATCATAATAATACTCACAATCATACAAAGAAACATAATAATCATAATAATCATGATAATAACCATAATAGATTTGGAAACAACCCTAATAACCATTATAATAGCCATAATAACCATAATAACCATAATAGCTATAGTAATCTGACTGATGATCATAATTACCATGCTATCAACAATTATAATCATGGTAATCGTCATAATAACCACAAAAATCATAACAATCATAATAATAGTCATAATAATCATAGCAACAATCATAATAGAGGTAATTATCATAGTAATAGTTATACTAACTGTAGCAATCATAACATTGTAATAATAAACAGAATAATCATGGAAATAACCTAATAATCGTAGTTATAGCCATAATAATCATAATAGTCGTAATCACCATAAGCATCTCAGTGATGATCATAATAATCCTCACAATCATACTAAGAAACATAATAATCATAATAATCATGATAAGAACCATAATAGACCTGTAAACAACCCTAATAACCATTATAATAGCCATAATAACCATAATAACCATAATAGCTATATTAATCTGACTGATGGTCATAACTGCCATGCTATCAACAACTATAATCATAGTAATCGTCATAATAACCACAACAAACATAACAATCATAATAATAATAATAATAAACATGACAATAACGATAATAAACTTGGAAACAATCATAATAACCATTATAATGGCCATGATAACCATATTAATCATAATAGCTGTAGTAATCTGAATGATGATCATGATTACCATGCTATCAACCATGATAATCATAGTAATCGTCATAATAACCACAACAATCATAACAATCATAATAATAATCATAATAATCATAGCAACAATCATAATAGACGTAATAATCATAGTAATAGTTATACTGACTCTAATAATCATAACATCGTAATAATAAACAGAATAATCATGGAAATAAACTAATAAACGTTATTACAGCCATAATAATCTTAATAACCATAATAACCAGAATAATCATCATAATGATCATGATAATCATCACAACCATACTATGAAACATTATAATCATAATAATCATAATAATAAGCATAATAGACTTGGAATCAATCATAATAACCATTATAATAGCCATAATAACCATAATAACCGTAATAGCTATAGTAATCTGAATGATGGTCATAATAACCATGCTATGAACCATTATAATCATGGTAATCGTCATAATAACCACAACAATCATAACAATCATAATAATAGTCATAATAATCATAGGAACAATCATAATAGACGTAATAATCATGGTAATAGTTATACTGACTGTAATAATCATAACATCGTAATAATAAACAGAATAATCATGGAAATAACCTAATAATCGTTATTACAGCCATAATAATCGTAATAGTCGTAATCGCCATAAGAATCTCAATGATTATCATAATATTCGTCATAATCGTACTAAGAAACATAATAATCATAATAAACAAGACAATAACCATAATAAACTTGGAAACAACCATAATAACCATTATAATAGCCATGATAACCGTATTAATCATAATAGCTATAGCAATCTGAATGATGATCATGATTACCATGCTATCAACCATTATAATCATAGTAATGGTCATAATGCCCACAACAATCATAACAGTCATAGCAACAATCGTATTAGCCGTAATAATCATAGTAATCGTTATACTAACTGTAATAATCATAACATCGTTATAACATACAGAATAATCATGGAAATAACCTAATAATCGTTATAACAACCATAATAATCTTATTAACCATTATAATAACCAGAATAATCGTAATAATGATCATAATAATTCTCACAATCATACTAGGAAACATAATAATCATAATAATCACGATAATAACCATAATAGACTTGGAAACAACCCTAATAACCATTATAATAGCCATAATAACCATAATAACCATAATAGCTATATTAATCTGTCTGATGATCATAACTACCATGCTATCAACCATTATAATCATAGTAATCGTCATAATAAGCACAACAATCATAAAAATCATAATAATAATCATAATTATCATAGCAACAATCATAATAGACGTAATCATCATAGTAATAGTTATACTAACCGTAATAGTCATAACATCGCAATAATAAGCAGAATGGTCAGGAAAAAAACCTGATAATGGTTATTATAGCCATAATAATCGTAATAGTCGTAATCGCCGTAAGAATCTCAGTGATGATCATAGTATTCGTCATAATCATACTAAGAAACATAATAATCATAATAATCATGATAATGACCATAATAGACATGGAAACAACCACAATAACCATTATAATTGCCATAATAGCCATAACAATCTTAATAGCCATAGTAACCTGACTGATGATCATAATTACCATGCTATCAACAATTATAATCATAGTAATCGTCATAATACCCACAACAAACATAACAATCATAATAATAGTCATAATAATCATAGCAACAGTCATAATAGACGTAATAATCATAGTAATAGTTATACTGACTGTAATAATCATAACATCGTTATAATATACAGAATAATCATGGAAATAACCTAATAATCGTTATTACAGCCATAACAATCTTAATAACCATAATAACCAGAATAATCATAATAATGCTCATAATAACCCTCACAATAATACTAAGCAACATTATAATCATAATAATCATGAGAATAACCATAATAGACTTGGAAACAGCCATAATAACCATTATAATAGCCATATTAACCATAATAATCATAATAGTTATAGTAATCTGAATGATGATCATAATTACCATGCTATCAACAATTATAATCATAGTAATCGTCATAATAACCACAACAAACATAACAATCATAATAATAATGATAATAAACATAACAATAACCATAATAAACTTGGAAACAACCATAATAATCATTATAATAGCCACGATAACCATATTAATAGTAATAGCTATGGTAATCTGAATGATCGTCATGTTTACCATGCTATCAACCATTATAGTCATAGTAAGCGACATAATAACCACAACAATCATAAGAATCATAATAATAATCATAATTATCATAGCAACAATCATAATAGCCGTAATAATCATAGTAATAGTTATACTAACCGTAATAGTCATAACATCGTAATAATAAACAGAATGGTCAGGAAAAAAATCTAATAATCGTTATTATAGCCATAATAATCGTAATAGTCGTAATCGCCCTAAGAACCTCAGTGATTATCATAATATTCGTCATAATCATACTAAGAAACATAATAATCATAATAATCATGATAATGACCATAATAGACATGGAAACAACCACAATAACCATTATAGTTGCCATAATAGCCATAATAATCATAATAGCTATTGTAATCTGAATGATGATCATAATTACCATGCTATCAACAATTATAATCATGGTAATCGTCATAATAACCACAAAAATCATAACAATCATAATAATAATAATAATAAACATGACAATAACCATAATAAACTTGGAAACAACCATAATAACCATTATAATAGCCATGATAACCATATTCATCATAATAGCTATAGTAATCTGAATGATGATCATGTTTACCATGCTATCAACCATTATAATCATAGTAATCGTCATAATAACCACAACAATCATAAAAATCCTAATAATAATCATAATTATCATAGCAACAATCATAATAGACGTAATAATCATAGTAATAGTTATACTGACTGTAATAATCATAACATCGTTATAATATACAGAATAATCATGGAAATAACCTAATAATCGTTATTACAGCCATAACAATCTTAATAACCATAATAACCAGAATAATCATAATAATGCTCATAATAACCCTCACAATAATACTAAACAACATTATAATCATAATAATCATGAGAATAACCATAATAGACTTGGAAACAGCCATAATAACCATTATAATAGCCATATTAACCATAATAATCATAATAGTTATAGTAATCTGAATGATGATCATAATTACCATGCTATCAACAATTATAATCATAGTAATCGTCTTAAAACCCACAACAAACATAACAATCATAATAATAATGATAATAAACATGACAATAACCATAATAAACTTGGAAACAACCATAATAACCATTATAATAGCCACGATAACCATATTAATAATAATAGCTATGGTAATCTGAATGACCGTCATGTTTACCATGCTATCAACCATTATAGTCATAGTAAGCGTCATAATAACCACAACAATCATAAGAATCATAATAATAATCATAATTATCATAGCAACAATCATAATAGCCGTAATAATCATAGTAATAGTTATACTAACCGTAATAGTCATAACATCGTAATAATAAACAGAATGGTCAGGAAAAAAATCTAATAATCGTTAATATAGCCATAATAATCGTAATAGTCGTAACCGCCATAAGAACCTCAGTGATTATCATAATATTCGTCATAATCATACTAAGAAACATAATAATCATAATAATCATGATAATGACCATAATAGACATGGAAACAACCACAATAACCATTATAATTGCCATAATAGCCATAATAATCATAATAGCTATTGTAATCTGAATGATGATCATAGTAACCATGCTGTGAACCATTATAATCGTTGTAATCGTCATAATAACCACAACAATCATAACAATCATAATAATAATCACAATAATCATAGCAACAATCATAATAGCCGTGATAATCACAGTAATAGTTATACTAACCGTAATAGTCATAACAGCGTAATGATAAACAGAATAATCATGGAAATAGCCTAATAATAGTTATTGCAGCCATATAATTCTTAATAACCATAATAAGCAGAATAACCATAATAATGGTCATAATAATCCTCACAATCATACTAAGAAACATAATAATCATAATAATCATGATAATAACCATAATAGACTTGTAAACAACCCTAATAACCATTACAATAGCCATAATAACCATAATAACCATAATAGCTATATTAATCTGACTGATGGTCATAACTGCCATGCTATCAACAACTATAATCATAGTAATCGTCATAATAACCACAACAAACATAACAATCATAATAATAATAATAATAAACATGACAATAACGATAATAAACTTGGAAACAATCATAATAACCATTATAATGGCCAAGATAACCATATTAATCATAATAGCTGTAGTAATCTGAATGATGATCATGATTACCATGCTATCAACCATGATAATCATAGTAATCGTCATAATAACCACAACAATCATAACAATCATAATAATAATCACAATAATCATAGCAACAATCATAATAGCCGTGATAATCACAGTAATAGTTATACTAACCGTAATAGTCATAACATCGTAATAATAAACAGAATAATCATGGAAATAGCCTAATAATAGTTATTGCAGCCATACAATTCTTAATAATCATAATAAGCAGAATAACCATAATAATGGTCATAATAATCCTCACAATCATACTAAGAAACATAATAATCATAGTAATCATGATAATAACCATAATAGTCTTGGAAACAATCATAATAACCATTATAATAGTCATAATAACCATAACAATCTTAATAGCCATAGTAACCTGACTGATGATCATAATTACCATGCTATCAACAATTATAATCATAGTAATCGTCATAATACCCACAACAAACATAACAATCATAATAATAGTCATAATAATCATAGCAACAATCATAATAGACGTAATAATCATAGTAATAGTTATACTGACTGTAATAATCATAACATCGTTATAATATACAGAATAATCATGGAAATAACCTAATAATCGTTATTACAGCCATAACAATCTTAATAACCATAATAACCAGAATAATCATAATAATGCTCATAATAACCCTCACAATAATACTAAGCAACATTATAATCATAATAATCATGAGAATAACCATAATAGACTTGGAAACAGCCATAATAACCATTATAATAGCCATATTAACCATAATAATCATAATAGTTATAGTAATCTGAATGATGATCATAATTACCATGCTATCAACAATTATAATCATAGTAATCGTCATAATAACCACAACAAACATAACAATCATAATAATAATGATAATAAACATAACAATAACCATAATAAACTTGGAAACAACCATAATAATCATTATAATAGCCACGATAACCATATTAATAATAATAGCTATGGTAATCTGAATGATCGTCATGTTTACCATGCTATCAACCATTATAGTCATAGTAAGCGACATAATAACCACAACAATCATAAGAATCATAATAATAATCATAATTATCATAGCAACAATCATAATAGCCGTAATAATCATAGTAATAGTTATACTAACCGTAATAGTCATAACATCGTAATAATAAACAGAATGGTCAGGAAAAAAATCTAATAATCGTTATTATAGCCATAATAATCGTAATAGTCGTAATCGCCCTAAGAACCTCAGTGATTATCATAATATTCGTCATAATCATACTAAGAAACATAATAATCATAATAATCATGATAATGACCATAATAGACATGGAAACAACCACAATAACCATTATAATTGCCATAATAGCCATAATAATCATAATAGCTATTGTAATCTGAATGATGATCATAGTAACCATGCTATGAACCATTATAATCATTGTAATCGTCATAATAACCACAACAATCATAACAATCATAATAATAATCACAATACTCATAGCAACAATCATAATAGCCGTGATAATCACAGTAATAGTTATACTAACCGTAATAGTCATAACATCGTAATGATAAACAGAATAATCATGGAAATAGCCTAATAATAGTTATTGCAGCCATATAATTCTTAATAACCATAATAAGCAGAATAACCATAATAATGGTCATAATAATCCTCACAATCATACTAAGAAACATAATAATCATAATAATCATGATAATAACCATAATAGACTTGGAAACAACCCTAATAAACATTATAATAGCCATAATAACCGTAATAACCATAATAGCTATATTAATCTGACTGATGATCATAACTACCATGCTATCAACAACTATAATCATAGTAATAGTCATAATAACCACAACAAACATAACAATCATAATAATAATAATAATAAACATGACATTAACCATAATAAACTTGGAAACAACCATAATAACCATTATAATAGCCATGATAACCATATTCATCATAATAGCTATAGTAATCTGAATGATGATCATGTTTACCATGCTATCAACCATTATAATCATAGTAATCGTCATAATAACCACAACAATCATAAAAATCATAATAATAATCATAATTATCATAGCAACAATCATAATAGGCGTAATAATCATAGTAATAGTTATACTAACCGTAATAGTCATAACATCGTAATAATAAACAGAATGATCAGGAAAAAAACCTAATAATCGTTATTATAGCCATAATAATCTTAACAACCATAAGAACCAGAATAATCATAATAATGATCATAATAATACTCACAATCATACAAAGAAACATAATAATCATAATAATCATGATAATAACCATAATAGATTTGGCAACAACCCTAATAACCATTATAATAGCCATAATAACCATAATAACCATAATAGCTATATTAATCTGTCTGATGATCATAACTACCATGCTATCAACCATTATAATCATAGTAATCGTCATAATAAGCACAACAATCATAAAAATCATAATAATAATCATAATTATCATAGCAACAATCATAATAGCCGTAATAATCATAGTAATAGTTATACTAACTGTAATAATCATAATATCGTAATAATAAACAGAATAATCAGGAAATAACCTAATAAACGTTATTACAGCCATAATAATCTTAATAACCATAATAACCAGAATAATCATCATAATGATCATAATAATCATCAAAACCATATTATGAAACATTATAATCATAATAATCATAATAATAACCGTAATAGTCTTGGAAACAATCATAATAACCATTATAATAGCCATATTAACCATAATAATCATAATAGTTATAGTAATCTGAATGATGATCATAATTACCATGCTATCAACAATTATAATCATAGTAATCGTCTTAAAACCCACAGCAAACATAACAATCATAATAATAATGATAATAAACATGACAATAACCATAATAAACTTGGAAACAACCATGATAACCATTATAATAGCCACGATAACCATATTAATAATAATAGCTACGGTAATCTGAATGATCGTCATGTTTACCATGCTATCAACCATTATAGTCATAGTAAGCGTCATAATAACCACAACAATCATAAGAATCATAATAATAATCATAATTATCATAGCAACAATCATAATAGCCGTAATAATCATAGTAATAGTTATACTAACCGTAATAGTCATAACATCGTAATAATAAACAGAATGATCAGGAAAAAACCTAATAATCGTTATTATAGCCATAATAATCTTAACAACCATAAGAACCAGAATAATCATAATAATGATCATAATAATACTCACAATCATACAAAGAAACATAATAATCATAATAATCATGATAATAACCATAATAGATTTGGAAACAACCCTAATAACCATTATAATAGCCATAATAACCATAATAACCATAATAGCTATAGTAATCTGACTGATGATCATAATTACCATGCTATCAACAATTATAATCATGGTAATCGTCATAATAACCACAAAAATCATAACAATCATAATAATAGTCATAATAATCATAGCAACAATCATAATAGAGGTAATTATCATAGTAATAGTTATACTAACTGTAGCAATCATAACATTGTAATAATAAACAGAATAATCATGGAAATAACCTAATAATCGTTATTATAGCCATAATAATCATAATAGTCGTAATCACCATAAGCATCTCAGTGATGATCATAATAATCCTCACAATCATACTAAGAAACATAATAATCATAATAATCATGATAAGAACCATAATAGACCTGTAAACAACCCTAATAACCATTATAATAGCCATAATAACCATAATAACCATAATAGCTATATTAATCTGACTGATGGTCATAACTGCCATGCTATCAACAACTATAATCATAGTAATCGTCATAATAACCACAACAAACATAACAATCATAATAATAATAATAATAAACATGACAATAACGATAATAAACTTGGAAACAATCATAATAACCATTATAATGGCCATGATAACCATATTAATCATAATAGCTGTAGTAATCTGAATGATGATCATGATTACCATGCTATCAACCATGATAATCATAGTAATCGTCATAATAACCACAACAATCATAACAATCATAATAATAATCATAGCAACAATCATAATAGACGTAATAATCATAGTAATAGTTATACTGACTCTAATAATCATAACATCGTAATAATAAACAGAATAATCATGGAAATAAACTAATAAACGTTATTACAGCCATAATAATCTTAATAACCATAATAACCAGAATAATCATCATAATGATCATGATAATCATCACAACCATACTATGAAACATTATAATCATAATAATCATAATAATAAGCATAATAGACTTGGAATCAATCATAATAACCATTATAATAGCCATAATAACCATAATAACCGTAATAGCTATAGTAATCTGAATGATGGTCATAATAACCATGCTATGAACCATTATAATCATGGTAATCGTCATAATAACCACAACAATCATAACAATCATAATAATAGTCATAATAATCATAGGAACAATCATAATAGACGTAATAATCATGGTAATAGTTATACTGACTGTAATAATCATAACATCGTAATAATAAACAGAATAATCATGGAAATAACCTAATAATCGTTATTACAGCCATAATAATCGTAATAGTCGTAATCGCCATAAGAATCTCAATGATTATCATAATATTCGTCATAATCGTACTAAGAAACATAATAATCATAATAAACAAGACAATAACCATAATAAACTTGGAAACAACCATAATAACCATTATAATAGCCATGATAACCGTATTAATCATAATAGCTATAGCAATCTGAATGATGATCATGATTACCATGCTATCAACCATTATAATCATAGTAATCGTCATAATGCCCACAACAATCATAACAGTCATAGCAACAATCGTATTAGCCGTAATAATCATAGTAATCGTTATACTAACTGTAATAATCATAACATCGTTATAACATACAGAATAATCATGGAAATAACCTAATAATCGTTATAACAACCATAATAATCTTATTAACCATTATAATAACCAGAATAATCGTAATAATGATCATAATAATTCTCACAATCATACTAGGAAACATAATAATCATAATAATCACGATAATAACCATAATAGACTTGGAAACAACCCTAATAACCATTATAATAGCCATAATAACCATAATAACCATAATAGCTATATTAATCTGTCTGATGATCATAACTACCATGCTATCAACCATTATAATCATAGTAATCGTCATAATAAGCACAACAATCATAAAAATCATAATAATAATCATAATTATCATAGCAACAATCATAATAGACGTAATCATCATAGTAATAGTTATACTAACCGTAATAGTCATAACATCGCAATAATAAGCAGAATGGTCAGGAAAAAAACCTGATAATGGTTATTATAGCCATAATAATCGTAATAGTCGTAATCGCCGTAAGAATCTCAGTGATGATCATAGTATTCGTCATAATCATACTAAGAAACATAATAATCATAATAATCATGATAATGACCATAATAGACATGGAAACAACCACAATAACCATTATAATTGCCATAATAGCCATAACAATCTTAATAGCCATAGTAACCTGACTGATGATCATAATTACCATGCTATCAACAATTATAATCATAGTAATCGTCATAATACCCACAACAAACATAACAATCATAATAATAGTCATAATAATCATAGCAACAGTCATAATAGACGTAATAATCATAGTAATAGTTATACTGACTGTAATAATCATAACATCGTTATAATATACAGAATAATCATGGAAATAACCTAATAATCGTTATTACAGCCATAACAATCTTAATAACCATAATAACCAGAATAATCATAATAATGCTCATAATAACCCTCACAATAATACTAAGCAACATTATAATCATAATAATCATGAGAATAACCATAATAGACTTGGAAACAGCCATAATAACCATTATAATAGCCATATTAACCATAATAATCATAATAGTTATAGTAATCTGAATGATGATCATAATTACCATGCTATCAACAATTATAATCATAGTAATCGTCATAATAACCACAACAAACATAACAATCATAATAATAATGATAATAAACATAACAATAACCATAATAAACTTGGAAACAACCATAATAATCATTATAATAGCCACGATAACCATATTAATAGTAATAGCTATGGTAATCTGAATGATCGTCATGTTTACCATGCTATCAACCATTATAGTCATAGTAAGCGACATAATAACCACAACAATCATAAGAATCATAATAATAATCATAATTATCATAGCAACAATCATAATAGCCGTAATAATCATAGTAATAGTTATACTAACCGTAATAGTCATAACATCGTAATAATAAACAGAATGGTCAGGAAAAAAATCTAATAATCGTTATTATAGCCATAATAATCGTAATAGTCGTAATCGCCCTAAGAACCTCAGTGATTATCATAATATTCGTCATAATCATACTAAGAAACATAATAATCATAATAATCATGATAATGACCATAATAGACATGGAAACAACCACAATAACCATTATAGTTGCCATAATAGCCATAATAATCATAATAGCTATTGTAATCTGAATGATGATCATAATTACCATGCTATCAACAATTATAATCATGGTAATCGTCATAATAACCACAAAAATCATAACAATCATAATAATAATAATAATAAACATGACAATAACCATAATAAACTTGGAAACAACCATAATAACCATTATAATAGCCATGATAACCATATTCATCATAATAGCTATAGTAATCTGAATGATGATCATGTTTACCATGCTATCAACCATTATAATCATAGTAATCGTCATAATAACCACAACAATCATAAAAATCCTAATAATAATCATAATTATCATAGCAACAATCATAATAGACGTAATAATCATAGTAATAGTTATACTGACTGTAATAATCATAACATCGTTATAATATACAGAATAATCATGGAAATAACCTAATAATCGTTATTACAGCCATAACAATCTTAATAACCATAATAACCAGAATAATCATAATAATGCTCATAATAACCCTCACAATAATACTAAACAACATTATAATCATAATAATCATGAGAATAACCATAATAGACTTGGAAACAGCCATAATAACCATTATAATAGCCATATTAACCATAATAATCATAATAGTTATAGTAATCTGAATGATGATCATAATTACCATGCTATCAACAATTATAATCATAGTAATCGTCTTAAAACCCACAACAAACATAACAATCATAATAATAATGATAATAAACATGACAATAACCATAATAAACTTGGAAACAACCATAATAACCATTATAATAGCCACGATAACCATATTAATAATAATAGCTATGGTAATCTGAATGATCGTCATGTTTACCATGCTATCAACCATTATAGTCATAGTAAGCGTCATAATAACCACAACAATCATAAGAATCATAATAATAATCATAATTATCATAGCAACAATCATAATAGCCGTAATAATCATAGTAATAGTTGTACTAACCGTAATAGTCATAACATCGTAATAATAAACAGAATGGTCAGGAAAAAAATCTAATAATCGTTAATATAGCCATAATAATCGTAATAGTCGTAACCGCCATAAGAACCTCAGTGATTATCATAATATTCGTCATAATCATACTAAGAAACATAATAATCATAATAATCATGATAATGACCATAATAGACATGGAAACAACCACAATAACCATTATAATTGCCATAATAGCCATAATAATCATAATAGCTATTGTAATCTGAATGATGATCATAGTAACCATGCTGTGAACCATTATAATCGTTGTAATCGTCATAATAACCACAACAATCATAACAATCATAATAATAATCACAATAATCATAGCAACAATCATAATAGCCGTGATAATCACAGTAATAGTTATACTAACCGTAATAGTCATAACAGCGTAATGATAAACAGAATAATCATGGAAATAGCCTAATAATAGTTATTGCAGCCATATAATTCTTAATAACCATAATAAGCAGAATAACCATAATAATGGTCATAATAATCCTCACAATCATACTAAGAAACATAATAATCATAATAATCATGATAATAACCATAATAGACTTGGAAAAAACCCTAATAAACATTATAATAGCCATAATAACCGTAATAACCATAATAGCTATATTAATCTGACTGATGATCATAACTACCATGCTATCAACAACTATAATCATAGTAATCGTCATAATAACCACAAAAAACATAACAATCATAATAATAATAATAATAAACATGACAATAACAATAATAAACTTGGAAACAACCATAATAACCATTATAATAGCCATGATAACCATATTCATCATAATAGCTATAGTAATCTGAATGATGATCATGTTTACCATGCTATCAACCATTATAATCATAGTAATCGTCATAATAACCACAACAAACATAACAATCATAATAATAATCATAATAATCATAGCAACAATCATAATAGACGTAATAATCATAGTAATAGTTATACTGACTCTAATAATCATAACATCGTAATAATAAACAGAATAGTCATGGAAATAACCTAATAAACGTTATTACAGCCATAATAATCTTAATAACCATAATAACCAGAATAATCATCATAATGATCATGATAATCATCACACCCATACTATGAAACATTATAATCATAATAATCAGAATAATAACCATAATAGACTTGGAAACAATCATAATAACCATTATAATAGCCATAATAACCATAATAATCTTAATAGCCACAGTAATCCGAATTATGACCATAATAAACATGCTATCAACCATTATAATCATAGTAATCGTCATGATAACCACGACAATCATAACAATCATAGGAATAATCATAATTATCATAGCAACAATCATAATATCCGTAATAATCATAGTAATTGTTATACTAACCGTAATAGTCATAACATCGTAATAATAAACAGAATGAACATAGAAATTACCTAATAATTGTTATTCTTGCCATGATAATCGTAATAGTCGTAATCACCATAAGAATGTCATTGATGATCATAGTATTCGTCATAATCATGCTAAGAAACATAATAATCATAATAATCATGATAATGACCATAATAGACATGGAAACAACCACAATAACCATTATAATTGCCATAATAGCCATAATAATCATAATAGCTATTGTAATCTGAATGATGATCATAGTAACCATGCTATGAACCATTATAATCATTGTAATCGTCATAATAACCACAACAATCATAACAATCATAATAATAGTCACAATAATCATAGCAACAATCATAATAGCCGTGATAATCACAGTAATAGTTATACTAACCGTAATAGTCATAACATCGTAATGATAAACAGAATAATCATGGAAATAGCCTAATAATAGTTATTGCAGCCATATAATTCTTAATAACCATAATAAGCAGAATAACCATAATAATGGTCATAATAATCCTCACAATCATACTAAGAAACATAATAATCATAATAATCATGATAATAACCATAATAGACTTGGAAACAACCCTAATAAACATTATAATAGCCATAATAACCGTAATAACCATAATAGCTATATTAATCTGACTGATGATCATAACTACCATGCTATTAACAACTATAATCATAGTAATCGTCATAATAACCACAACAAACATAACAATCATAATAATAATAATAATAAACATGACAATAACCATAACAAACTTGGAAACAACCATAATAACCATTATAATAGCCATGATAACCATATTCATCATAATAGCTATAGTAATCTGAATGATGATCATGTTTACCATGCTATCAACCATTATAATCATAGTAATCGTCATAATAACCACAACAATCATAAAAATCATAATAATAATCATAATTATCATAGCAACAATCATAATAGCCGTAATAATCATAGTAATAGTTATACTAACCGTAATAGTCATAACATCGTAATAATAAACAGAATGATCAGGAAAAAAACCTAATAATCGTTATTATAGCCATAATAATCTTAACAACCATAAGAACCAGAATAATCATAATAATGATCATAATAATACTCACAATCATACAAAGAAACATAATAATCATAATAATCATGATAATAACCATAATAGATTTGGAAACAACCCTAATAACCATTATAATAGCCATAATAACCATAATAACCATAATAGCTATATTAATCTGTCTGATGATCATAACTACCATGCTATCAACCATTATAATCATAGTAATCGTCATAATAAGCACAACAATCATAAAAATCATAATAATAATCATAATAATCATAGCAACAATCATAATAGACGTCAAAATCATAGTAATAGTTATACTGACTCTAATAATCATAACATCGTAATAATAAACAGAATATTCATGGAAATAACCTAATAAACGTTATTACAGCCATAATAACCTTAATAACCATAATAACCAGAATAATCACCATAATGATCATGATAATCATCACAACCATACTATGAAACATTATAATCATAATAATCATAATAATAACCATAATAGACTTGGAAACAATCATAATAACCATTATAATAGCCATAATAACCATAATAATCTTAATAGCCATAGTAATCCGAATTATGACCATAATAAACATGCTATCAACCATTATAATCATAGTAATCGTCATGATAACCACGACAATCATAACAATCATAGGAATAATCATAATTATCATAGCAACAATCATAATATCCGTAATAATCATAGTAATAGTTATACTAACCGTAATAGTCATAACATCGTAATAATAAACAGAATGAACATAGAAATTACCTAATCATTGTTATTATTGCCATAATAATCGTAATAGTCGTAATCACCATAAGAATGTCATTGATGATCATAGTATTCGTCATAATCATGCTAAGAAACATAATAATCATAATAATCATGATAATAACCATAATAGACTTGGAAACAGCCATAATAACAATTATAATAGCCATAACAACCATAATAATCATAATACTTATAGTAATCTGAATGATGATCATAATTACCATGCTATCAACAACTATAATCATAGTAATCGTCATAATAACCACAACAAACATAACAATCATAATAATAATAATAATAAACATGACAATAACCATAATAAACTTGGAAACAATCATAATAACCACTATAATGGCCATGATAACCATATTAATCATAATAGCTGTAGTAATCTGAATGATGATCATGATTACCATGCTATCAACCATGATAATCATAGTAATCGTCATAATAACCACAACAAACATAACAATCATAATAATAATCATAATAATCATAGCAACAATCATAATAGACGTAATAATCATAGTAATAGTTATACTGACTCTAATAATCATAACATCGTAATAATAAACAGAATAATCATGGAAATAACCTAATAAACGTTATTACAGCCATAATAATCTTAATAACCATAATAACCAGAATAATCATCATAATGATCATGATAATCATCACACCCATACTATGAAACATTATAATCATAATAATCATAATAATAACCATAATAGACTTGGAAACAATCATAATAACCATTATAATAGCCATAATAACCATAATAATCTTAATAGCCATAGTAATCCGAATTATGACCATAATAAACATGCTATCAACCATTATAATCATAGTAATCGTCATGATAACCACGACAATCATAACAATCATAGGAATAATCATAATTATCATAGCAACAATCATAATATCCGTAATAATCATAGTAATAGTTATACTAACCGTAATAGTCATAACATCGTAATAATAAACAGAATGAACATAGAAATTACCTAATAATTGTTATTATTGCCATGATAATCGTAATAGTCGTAATCACCATAAGAATGTCATTGATGATCATAGTATTCGTCATAATCGTGCTAAGAAACATAATAATCATAATAATCATGATAATGACCATAATAGACATGGAAACAACCACAATAACCATTATAATTGCCATAATAGCCATAATAATCATAATAGCTATTGTAATCTGAATGATGATCATAGTAACCATGCTATGAACCATTATAATCATTGTAATCGTCATAATAACCACAACAATCATAACAATCATAATAATAATCACAATAATCATAGCAACAATCATAATAGCCGTGATAATCACAGTAATAGTTATACTAACCGTAATAGTCATAACATCGTAATGATAAACAGAATAATCATGGAAATAGCCTAATAATAGTTATTGCAGCCATATAATTCTTAATAACCATAATAAGCAGAATAACCATAATAATGGTCATAATAATCCTCACAATCATACTAAGAAACATAATAATCATAATAATCATGATAATAACCATAATAGACTTGGAAACAACCCTAATAAACATTATAATAGCCATAATAACCGTAATAACCATAATAGCTATATTAATCTGACTGATGATCATAACTACCATGCTATTAACAACTATAATCATAGTAATCGTCATAATAACCACAACAAACATAACAATCATAATAATAATAATAATAAACATGACAATAACCATAACAAACTTGGAAACAACCATAATAACCATTATAATAGCCATGATAACCATATTGATCATAATAGCTATAGTAATCTGAATGATGATCATGTTTACCATGCTATCAACCATTATAATCATAGTAATCGTCATAATAACCACAACAATCATAAAAATCATAATAATAATCATAATTATCATAGCAACAATCATAATAGCCGTAATAATCATAGTAATAGTTATACTAACCGTAATAGTCATAATATCGTAATAATAAACAGAATGATCAGGAAAAAAACCTAATAATCGTTATTATAGCCATAATAATCTTAACAACCATAAGAACCAGAATAATCATAATAATGATCATAATAATACTCACAATCATACAAAGAAACATAATAATCATAATAATCATGATAATAACCATAATAGATTTGGAAACAACCCTAATAACCATTATAATAGCCATAATAACCATAATAACCATAATAGCTATATTAATCTGTCTGATGATCATAACTACCATGCTATCAACCATTATAATCATAGTAATCGTCATAATAAGCACAACAATCATAAAAATCATAATAATAATCATAATAATCATAGCAACAATCATAATAGACGTCAAAATCATAGTAATAGTTATACTGACTCTAATAATCATAACATCGTAATAAAAACAGAATATTCACGGAAATAACCTAATAAACGTTATTACAGCCATAATAACCTTAATAACCATAATAACCAGAATAATCACCATAATGATCATGATAATCATCACAACCATACTATGAAACATTATAATCATAATAATCATAATAATAACCATAATAGACTTGGAAACAATCATAATAACCATTATAATAGCCATAATAACCATAATAATCTTAATAGCCATAGTAATCCGAATTATGACCATAATAAACATGCTATCAACCATTATAATCATAGTAATCGTCATGATAACCACGACAATCATAACAATCATAGGAATAATCATAATTATCATAGCAACAATCATAATATCCGTAATAATCATAGTAATAGTTATACTAACCGTAATAGTCATAACATCGTAATAATAAACAGAATGAACATAGAAATTACCTAATAATTGTTATTATTGCCATGATAATCGTAATAGTCGTAATCACCATAAGAATGTCATTGATGATCATAGTATTCGTCATAATCATGCTAAGAAACATAATAATCATAATAATCATGATAATGACCATAATAGACATGGAAACAACCACAATAACCATTATAATTACCATAATAGCCATAATAATCATAATAGCTATTGTAATCTGAATGATGATCATAGTAACCATGCTATGAACCATTATAATCATTGTAATCGTCATAATAACCACAACAATCATAACAATCATAATAATAATCACAATAATCATAGCAACAATCATAATAGCCGTGATAATCACAGTAATAGTTATACTAACCGTAATAGTCATAACATCGTAATGATAAACAGAATAATCATGGAAATAGCCTAATAATAGTTATTGCAGCCATATAATTCTTAATAACCATAATAAGCAGAATAACCATCATAATGGTCATAATAATCCTCACAATCATACTAAGAAACATAATAATCATAATAATCGTGATAATAACCATAATAGACTTGGAAACAACCCTAATAAACATTATAATAGCCATAATAACCGTAATAACCATAATAGCTATATTAATCTGACTGATGATCATAACTACCATGCTATTAACAACTATAATCATAGTAATCGTCATAATAACCACAACAAACATAACAATCATAATAATAATAATAATAAACATGACAATAACCATAACAAACTTGGAAACAACCATAATAACAATTATAACAGCCATGATAACCATATTCATCATAATAGCTATAGTAATCTGAATGATGATCATGTTTACCATGCTATCAACCATTATAATCATAGTAATCGTCATAATAACCACAACAATCATAAAAATCATAATAATAATCATAATTATCATAGCAACAATCATAATAGCCGTAATAATCATAGTAATAGTTATACTAACCGTAATAGTCATAACATCGTAATAATAAACAGAATGATCAGGAAAAAAACCTAATAATCGTTATTATAGCCATAATAATCTTAACAACCATAAGAACCAGAATAATCATAATAATGATCATAATAATACTCACAATCATACAAAGAAACATAATAATCATAATAATCATGATAATAACCATAATAGATTTGGAAACAACCCTAATAACCATTATAATAGCCATAATAACCATAATAACCATAATAGCTATAGTAATCTGACTGATGATCATAATTACCATGCTATCAACAATTATAATCATGGTAATCGTCATAATAACCACAAAAATCATAACAATCATAATAATAGTCATAATAATCATAGCAACAATCATAATAGACGTAATTATCATAGTAATAGTTATACTAACTGTACCAATCATAACATTGTAATAATAAACAGAATAATCATGGAAATAACCTAATAATCGTTATTATAGCCATAATAATCATAATAGTCGTAATCACCATAAGCATCTCAGTGATGATCATAATAATCCTCACAATCATACTAAGAAACATAATAATCATAATAATCATGATAAGAACCATAATAGACCTGTAAACAACCCTAATAACCATTATAATAGCCATAATAACCATAATAACCATAATAGCTATATTAATCTGACTGATGATCATAACAGCCATGCTATCAACAACTATAATCATAGTAATCGTCATAATAACCACAACAAACATAACAATCATAATAATAATAATAATAAACATGACAATAACCATAATAAACTTGGAAACAATCATAATAACCATTATAATGGCCATGATAACCATATTAATCATAATAGCTGTAGTAATCTGAATGATGATCATGATTACCATGCTATCAACCATGATAATCATAGTAATCGTCATAATAACCACAACAATCATAACAATCATAATAATAATCATAATAATCATAGCAACAATCATAATAGACGTCAAAATCATAGTAATAGTTATACTGACTCTAATAATCATAACATCGTAATAATAAACAGAATAATCATGGAAATAACCTAATAAACGTTATTACAGCCATAATAACCTTAATAACCATAATAACCAGAATAATCACCATAATGATCATGATAATCGTCACAACCATACTATGAAACATTATAATCATAATAATCATAATAATAACCATAATAGACTTGGAAACAATCATAATAACCATTATAATAGCCATAATAACCATAATAATCTTAATAGCCATAGTAATCCGAATTATGACAATTATAAACATGCTATCAACCATTATAATCATAGTAATCGTCATGATGACCACGACAATCATAACAATCATAGGAATAATCATAATTATCATAGCAACAATCATAATATCCGTAATAATCATAGTAATAGTTATACTAACCGTAATAGTCATAACATCGTAATAATAAACAGAATGAACATAGAAATTACCTAATAATTGTTATTATTGCCATAATAATCGTAATAGTCGTAATCACCATAAGAATGTCATTGATGATCATAGTATTCGTCATAATCATACTAAGAAACATAATAATCATAATAATCATGATAATAACCATAATAGACTTGGAAACAGCCATAATAACCATTATAATAGCCATAACAACCATAATAATCATAATAGTTATAGTAATCTGAATGATGATCATAATTACCATGCTATCAACAACTATAATCATAGTAATCGTCATAATAACCACAACAAACATAACAATCATAATAATAATAATAATAAACATGACAATAACCATAATAAACTTGGAAACAATCATAATAACCACTATAATGGCCATGATAACCATATTAATCATAATAGCTGTAGTAATCTGAATGATGATCATGATTACCATGCTATCAACCATGATAATCATAGTAATCGTCATAATAACCACAACAAACATAACAATCATAAGAATATTCATAATAATCATAGCAACAATCATAATAGCCGTAATAGTCATAGTAATAGCTATACTAACTGTAATAATCATAATATCGTAATAATAAACAGAATAATCAGGAAATAACCTAATAAACGTTATTACAGCCATAATAATCTTAATAACCATAATAACCAGAATAATCATCATAATGATCATAATAATCATCAAAACCATATTATGAAACATTATAATCATAATAATCATAATAATAACCATAATAGTCTTGGAAACAATCATAATAACCATTATAATAGCCATAATAACCATAACAATCTTAATAGCCATAGTAACCTGACTGATGATCATAATTACCATGCTATCAACAATTATAATCATAGTAATCGTCATAATACCCACAACAAACATAGCAATCATAATAATAGTCATAATAATCATAGCAACAATCATAATAGACGTAATAATCATAGTAATAGTTATACTGACTGTAATAATCATAACATCGTTATAATATACAGAATAATCATGGAAATAACCTAATAATCGTTATTACAGCCATAACAATCTTAATAACCATAATAACCAGAATAATCACAATAATGCTCATAATAACCCTCACAATAATACTAAGCAACATTATAATCATAATAATCATGAGAATAACCATAATAGACTTGGAAACAGCCATAATAACCATTATAATAGCCATATTAACCATAATAATCATAATAGTTATAGTAATCTGAATGATGATCATAATTACCATGCTATCAAAAATTATAATCATAGTAATCGTCTTAAAACCCACAACAAACATAACAATCATAATAATAATGATAATAAACATGACAATAACCATAATAAACTTGGAAACAACCATAATAACCATTATAATAGCCACGATAACCATATTAATAATAATAGCTATGGTAATCTGAATGATCGTCATGTTTACCATGCTATCAACCATTATAGTCATAGTAAGCGTCATAATAACCACAACAATCATAAGAATCATAATAATAATCATAATTATAATAGCAACAATCATAATAGCCGTAATAATCATAGTAATAGTTATACTAACCGTAATAGTCATAACATCGTAATAATAAACAGAATGAACATAGAAATTACCTAATAATTGTTATTATTGCCATGATAATCGTAATAGTCGTAATCACCATAAGAATGTCATTGATGATCATAGAATTCGTCATAATCATGCTAAGAAACATAATAATCATAATAATCATGATAATGACCATAATAGACATGGAAACAACCACAATAACCATTATAATTACCATAATAGCCATAATAATCATAATAGCTATTGTAATCTGAATGATGATCATAGTAACCATGCTATGAACCATTATAATCATTGTAATCGTCATAATAACCACAACAATCATAACAATCATAATAATAATCACAATAATCATAGCAACAATCATAATAGCCGTGATAATCACAGTAATAGTTATACTAACCGTAATAGTCATAACATCGTAATGATAAACAGAATAATCATGGAAATAGCCTAATAATAGTTATTGCAGCCATATAATTCTTAATAACCATAATAAGCAGAATAACCATCATAATGGTCATAATAATCCTCACAATCATACTAAGAAACATAATAATCATAATAATCATGATAATAACCATAATAGACTTGGAAACAACCCTAATAAACATTATAATAGCCATAATAACCGTAATAACCATAATAGCTATATTAATCTGACTGATGATCATAACTACCATGCTATTAACAACTATAATCATAGTAATCGTCATAATAACCACAACAAACATAACAATCATAATAATAATAATAATAAACATGACAATAACCATAACAAACTTGGAAACAACCATAATAACAATTATAACAGCCATGATAACCATATTCATCATAATAGCTATAGTAATCTGAATGATGATCATGTTTACCATGCTATCAACCATTATAATCATAGTAATCGTCATAATAACCACAACAATCATAAAAATCATAATAATAATCACAATAATCATAGCAACAATCATAATAGCCGTGATAATCACAGTAATAGTTATACTAACTGTAATAATCATAATATCGTAATAATAAACAGAATAATCAGGAAATAACCTAATAAACGTTATTACAGCCATAATAATCTTAATAACCATAATAACCAGAATAATCATCATAATGATCATAATAATCATCCAAACCATATTATGAAACATTATAATCACAATAATCATAATAATAACCATAATAGTCTTGGAAACAATCATAATAACCATTATAATAGCCATAATAACCATAACAATCTTAATAGCCATAGTAACCTGACTGATGATCATAATTACCATGCTATCAACAATTATAATCATAGTAATCGTCATAATAACCACAACAAACATAACAATCATAATAATAATAATAATAAACATGACAATAACCATAATAAACTTGGAAACAACCATAATAACCATTATAATAGCCATGATAACCATATTCATCATAATAGCTATAGTAATCTGTCTGATGATCATAACTACCATGCTATCAACCATTATAATCATAGTAATCGTCATAATAAGCACAACAATCATAAAAATCATATTAATAATCATAATTATCATAGCAACAATCATAATAGCCGTAATAATCATAGTAATAGTTATACTAACCGTAATAGTCATAACATCGTAATAATAAGCAGAATGATCAGAAAAAAACCTGATAATGGTTATTATAGCCATAATAATCGTAATAGTCGTAATCGCCGTAAGAATCTCAGTGATTATCATAGTATTCGTCATAATCATACTAAGAAACATAATAATCATAATAATCATGATAATGACCATAATAGACATGGAAACAACCACAATAACCATTATAATTACCATAATAGCCATAATAATCATAATAGCTATTGTAATCTGAATGATGATCATAGTAACCATGCTATGAACCATTATAATCATTGTAATCGTCATAATAACCACAACAATCATAACAATCATAATAATAATCACAATAATCATAGCAACAATCATAATAGCCGTGATAATCACAGTAATAGTTATACTAACCGTAATAGTCATAACATCGTAATGATAAACAGAATAATCATGGAAATAGCCTAATAATAGTTATTGTAGCCATATAATTCTTAATAACCATAATAAGCAGAATAACCATAATAATGGTCATAATAATCCTCACAATCATACTAAGAAACATAATAATCATAATAATCGTGATAATAACCATAATAGACTGGGAAACAACCCTAATAAACATTATAATAGCCATAATAACCGTAATAACCATAATAGCTATATTAATCTGACTGATGATCATAACTACCATGCTATCAACAACTATAATCAGAGTAATCGTTATAATAACCACAACAAACATAACAATCATAGTAATAATAATAATAAACATGACAATAACCATAATAAACTTGGAAACAACCATAATAACCATTATAATAGCCATGATAACCATATTCATCATAATAGCTATAGTAATCTGAATGATGATCATAATTTCCATGCTATCAACAATTATAATCATAGTAATCGTCATAATAACCACAACAAACATAATAATCATAATAATAATGATAATAAACATAACAATAACCATAATAAACATGGAAACAACCATAATAACCATTATAATAGCCCTGATAACCATATTAATCATAGTAGCTATAGTAATCTGAATCATGATCATGATTACCATGCTATGAACCATTATAATCATAGTAATCGTCATAATAACCACAACAATCATAACAATCATAAGAATATTCATAATAATCATAGCAACAATCGTAATAGCCGTAATAGTCATAGTAAGAGCTATACTAACTGTAATAATCATAATATCGTAATAATAAACAGAATAATCAGGAAATAACCTAATAAACGTTATTACAGCCATAATAATCTTAATAACCATAATAACCAGAATAATCATCATAATGATCATAATAATCATCAAAACCATATTATGAAACATTATAATCACAATAATCATAATAATAACCATAATAGTCTTGGAAACAATCATAATAACCATTATAATAGCCATAATAACCATAACAATCTTAATAGCCATAGTAACCTGACTGATGATCATAATTACCATGCTATCAACAATTATAATCATAGTAATCGTCATAATAACCACAACAAACATAACAATCATAATAATAATAATAATAAACATGACAATAACCATAATAAACTTGGAAACAACCATAATAACCATTATAATAGCCATGATAACCATATTCATCATAATAGCTATAGTAATCTGTCTGATGATCATAACTACCATGCTATCAACCATTATAATCATAGTAATCGTCATAATAAGCACAACAATCATAAAAATCATATTAATAATCATAATTATCATAGCAACAATCATAATAGCCGTAATAATCATAGTAATAGTTATACTAACCGTAATAGTCATAACATCGTAATAATAAGCAGAATGATCAGAAAAAAACCTGATAATGGTTATTATAGCCATAATAATCGTAATAGTCGTAATCGCCGTAAGAATCTCAGTGATTATCATAGTATTCGTCATAATCATACTAAGAAACATAATAATCGTAATAATCATGATAATGACCATAATAGACATGGAAACAACCACAATAACCATTATAATTGCCATAATAGCCATAATAATCATAATAGCTATTGTAATCTGAATGATGATCATAGTAACCATGCTATGAACCATTATAATCATTGTAATCGTCATAATAACCGCAACAATCATAACAATCATAATAATAATCACAATAATCATAGCAACAATCATAATAGCCGTGATAATCACAGTAATAGTTATACTAACCGTAATAGTCATAACATCGTAATAATAAACAGAATAATCATGGAAATAGCCTAATAATAGTTATTGTAGCCATATAATTCTTAATAACCATAATAAGCAGAATAACCATAATAATGGTCATAATAATCCTCACAATCATACTAAGAAACATAATAATCATAATAATCATGATAATAACCATAATAGACTTGGAAACAACCCTAATAAACATTATAATAGCCATAATAACCGTAATAACCGTAATAGCTATATTAATCTGACTGATGATCATAACTACCATGCTATCAACAACTATAATCATAGTAATCGTCATAATAACCACAACAAACATAACAATCATAATAATAATAATAATAAACATGACCATAACCATAATAAACTTGGAAACAACCATAATAACCATTATAATAGCCATGATAACCATATTCATCATAATAGCTATAGTAATCTGAATGATGATCATAATTTCCATGCTATCAACAATTATAATCATAGTAATCGTCATAATAACCACAACAAACATAACAATCATAATAATAATGATAATAAACATAACAATAACCATAATAAACTTGGAAACAACCATAATAACCATTATAATAGCCCTGATAACCATATTAATCATAGTAGCTATAGTAATCTGAATCATGATCATGATTACCATGCTATGAACCATTATAATCATAGTAATCGTCATAATAACCACAACAATCATAACAATCATAAGAATATTCATAATAATCATAGCAACAATCATAATAGCCGTAATAGTCATAGTAATAGCTATACTAACTGTAATAATCATAATATCGTAATAATAAACAGAATAATCAGGAAATAACCTAATAAACGTTATTACAGCCATAATAATCTTAATAACCATAATAACCAGAATAATCATCATAATGATCATAATAATCATCCAAACCATATTATGAAACATTATAATCACAATAATCATAATAATAACCATAATAGTCTTGGAAACAATCATAATAACCATTATAATAGCCATAATAACCATAACAATCTTAATAGCCATAGTAACCTGACTGATGATCATAATTACCATGCTATCAACAATTATAATCATAGTAATCGTCATAATAACCACAACAAACATAACAATCATAATAATAATAATAATAAACATGACAATAACCATAATAAACTTGGAAACAACCATAATAACCATTATAATAGCCATGATAACCATATTCATCATAATAGCTATAGTAATCTGTCTGATGATCATAACTACCATGCTATCAACCATTATAATCATAGTAATCGTCATAATAAGCACAACAATCATAAAAATCATATTAATAATCATAATTATCATAGCAACAATCATAATAGCCGTAATAATCATAGTAATAGTTATACTAACCGTAATAGTCATAACATCGTAATAATAAGCAGAATGATCAGAAAAAAACCTGATAATGGTTATTATAGCCATAATAATCGTAATAGTCGTAATCGCCGTAAGAATCTCAGTGATTATCATAGTATTCGTCATAATCATACTAAGAAACATAATAATCATAATAATCATGATAATGACCATAATAGACATGGAAACAACCACAATAACCATTATAATTACCATAATAGCCATAATAATCATAATAGCTATTGTAATCTGAATGATGATCATAGTAACCATGCTATGAACCATTATAATCATCGTAATCGTCATAATAACCACAACAATCATAACAATCATAATAATAATCACAATAATCATAGCAACAATCATAATAGCCTTGATAATCACAGTAATAGTTATACTAACCGTAATAGTCATAACATCGTAATGATAAACAGAATAATCATGGAAATAGCCTAATAATAGTTATTGTAGCCATATAATTCTTAATAACCATAATAAGCAGAATAACCATAATAATGGTCATAATAATCCTCACAATCATACTAAGAAACATAATAATCATAATAATCGTGATAATAACCATAATAGACTGGGAAACAACCCTAATAAACATTATAATAGCCATAATAACCGTAATAACCATAATAGCTATATTAATCTGACTGATGGTCATAACTACCATGCTATCAACAACTATAATCATAGTAATCGTTATAATAACCACAACAAACATAACAATCATAGTAATAATAATAATAAACATGACAATAACCATAATAAACTTGGAAACAACCATAATAACCATTATAATAGCCATGATAACCATATTCATCATAATAGCTATAGTAATCTGAATGATGATCATAATTTCCATGCTATCAACAATTATAATCATAGTAATCGTCATAATAACCACAACAAACATAATAATCATAATAATAATGATAATAAACATAACAATAACCATAATAAACATGGAAACAACCATAATAACCATTATAATAGCCCTGATAACCATATTAATCATAGTAGCTATAGTAATCTGAATCATGATCATGATTACCATGCTATGAACCATTATAATCATAGTAATCGTCATAATAACCACAACAATCATAACAATCATAAGAATATTCATAATAATCATAGCAACAATCGTAATAGCCGTAATAGTCATAGTAAGAGCTATACTAACTGTAATAATCATAATATCGTAATAATAAACAGAATAATCAGGAAATAACCTAATAAACGTTATTACAGCCATAATAATCTTAATAACCATAATAACCAGAATAATCATCATAATGATCATAATAATCATCAAAACCATATTATGAAACATTATAATCACAATAATCATAATAATAACCATAATAGTCTTGGAAACAATCATAATAACCATTATAATAGCCATAATAACCATAACAATCTTAATAGCCATAGTAACCTGACTGATGATCATAATTACCATGCTATCAACAATTATAATCATAGTAATCGTCATAATAACCACAACAAACATAACAATCATAATAATAATAATAATAAACATGACAATAACCATAATAAACTTGGAAACAACCATAATAACCATTATAATAGCCATTATAACCATATTCATCATAATAGCTATAGTAATCTGTCTGATGATCATAACTACCATGCTATCAACCATTATAATCATAGTAATCGTCATAATAAGCACAACAATCATAAAAATCATATTAATAATCATAATTATCATAGCAACAATCATAATAGCCGTAATAATCATAGTAATAGTTATACTAACCGTAATAGTCATAACATCGTAATAATAAGCAGAATGATCAGAAAAAAAACCTGATAATGGTTATTATAGCCATAATAATCGTAATAGTCGTAATCGCCGTAAGAATCTCAGTGATTATCATAGTATTCGTCATAATCATACTAAGAAACATAATAATCGTAATAATCATGATAATGACCATAATAGACATGGAAACAACCACAATAACCATTATAATTGCCATAATAGCCATAATAATCATAATAGCTATTGTAATCTGAATGATGATCATAGTAACCATGCTATGAACCATTATAATCATTGTAATCGTCATAATAACCGCAACAATCATAACAATCATAATAATAATCACAATAATCATAGCAACAATCATAATAGCCGTGATAATCACAGTAATAGTTATACTAACCGTAATAGTCATAACATCGTAATAATAAACAGAATAATCATGGAAATAGCCTAATAATAGTTATTGTAGCCATATAATTCTTAATAACCATAATAAGCAGAATAACCATAATAATGGTCATAATAATCCTCACAATCATACTAAGAAACATAATAATCATAATAATCATGATAATAACCATAATAGACTTGGAAACAACCCTAATAAACATTATAATAGCCATAATAACCGTAATAACCATAATAGCTATATTAATCTGACTGATGATCATAACTACCATGCTATCAACAACTATAATCATAGTAATCGTCATAATAACCACAACAAACATAACAATCATAATAATAATAATAATAAACATGACCATAACCATAATAAACTTGGAAACAACCATAATAACCATTATAATAGCCATGATAACCATATTCATCATAATAGCTATAGTAATCTGAATGATGATCATAATTTCCATGCTATCAACAATTATAATCATAGTAATCGTCATAATAACCACAACAAACATAACAATCATAATAATAATGATAATAAACATAACAATAACCATAATAAACTTGGAAACAACCATAATAACCATTATAATAGCCCTGATAACCATATTAATCATAGTAGCTATAGTAATCTGAATCATGATCATGATTACCATGCTATGAACCATTATAATCATAGTAATCGTCATAATAACCACAACAATCATAACAATCATAAGAATATTCATAATAATCATAGCAACAATCATAATAGCCGTAATAGTCATAGTAATAGCTATACTAACTGTAATAATCATAATATCGTAATAATAAACAGAATAATCAGGAAATAACCTAATAAACGTTATTACAGCCATAATAATCTTAATAACCATAATAACCAGAATAATCATCATAATGATCATAATAATCATCCAAACCATATTATGAAACATTATAATCACAATAATCATAATAATAACCATAATAGTCTTGGAAACAATCATAATAACCATTATAATAGCCATAATAACCATAACAATCTTAATAGCCATAGTAACCTGACTGATGATCATAATTACCATGCTATCAACAATTATAATCATAGTAATCGTCATAATAACCACAACAAACATAACAATCATAATAATAATAATAATAAACATGACAATAACCATAATAAACTTGGAAACAACCATAATAACCATTATAATAGCCATGATAACCATATTCATCATAATAGCTATAGTAATCTGTGTGATGATCATAACTACCATGCTATCAACCATTATAATCATAGTAATCGTCATAATAAGCACAACAATCATAAAAATCATATTAATAATCATAATTATCATAGCAACAATCATAATAGCCGTAATAATCATAGTAATAGTTATACTAACCGTAATAGTCATAACATCGTAATAATAAGCAGAATGATCAGAAAAAAACCTGATAATGGTTATTATAGCCATAATAATCGTAATAGTCGTAATCGCCGTAAGAATCTCCGTGATTATCATAGTATTCGTCATAATCATACTAAGAAACATAATAATCGTAATAATCATGATAATGACCATAATAGACATGGAAACAACCACAATAACCATTATAATTGCCATAATAGCCATAATAATCATAATAGCTATTGTAATCTGAATGATGATCATAGTAACCATGCTATGAACCATTATAATCATTGTAATCGTCATAATAACCGCAACAATCATAACAATCATAATAATAATCACAATAATCATAGCAACAATCATAATAGCCGTGATAATCACAGTAATAGTTATACTAACCGTAATAGTCATAACATCGTAATAATAAACAGAATAATCATGGAAATAGCCTAATAATAGTTATTGTAGCCATATAATTCTTAATAACCATAATAAGCAGAATAACCATAATAATGGTCATAATAATCCTCACAATCATACTAAGAAACATAATAATCATAATAATCATGATAATAACCATAATAGACTTGGAAACAACCCTAATAAACATTATAATAGCCATAATAACCGTAATAACCATAATAGCTATATTAATCTGACTGATGATCATAACTACCATGCTATCAACAACTATAATCATAGTAATCGTTATAATAACCACAACAAACATAACAATCATAGTAATAATAATAATAAACATGACAATAACCATAATAAACTTGGAAACAACCATAATAACCATTATAATAGCCATGATAACCATATTCATCATAATAGCTATAGTAATCTGAATGATGATCATAATTTCCATGCTATCAACAATTATAATCATAGTAATCGTCATAATAACCACAACAAACATAATAATCATAATAATAATGATAATAAACATAACAATAACCATAATAAACATGGAAACAACCATAATAACCATTATAATAGCCCTGATAACCATATTAATCATGGTAGCTATAGTAATCTGAATCATGATCATGATTACCATGCTATGAACCATTATAATCATAGTAATCGTCATAATAACCACAACAATCATAACAATCATAAGAATATTCATAATAATAATAGCAACAATCGTAATAGCCGTAATAGTCATAGTAAGAGCTATACTAACTGTAATAATCATAATATCGTAATAATAAACAGAATAATCAGGAAATAACCTAATAAACGTTATTACAGCCATAATAATCTTAATAACCATAATAACCAGAATAATCATCATAATGATCATAATAATCATCAAAACCATATTATGAAACATTATAATCATAATAATCATAATAATAACCATAATAGTCTTGGAAACAATCATAATAACCATTATAATAGCCATAATAACCATAACAATCTTAATAGCCATAGTAACCTGACTGATGATCATAATTACCATGCTATCAACAATTATAATCATAGTAATCGTCATAATACCCACAACAAACATAACAATCATAATAATAGTCATAATAATCATAGCAACAATCATAATAGACGTAATAATCATAGTAATAGTTATACTGACTGTAATAATCATAACATCGTTATAATATACAGAATAATCATGGAAATAACCTAATAATCGTTATTACAGCCATAACAATCTTAATAACCATAATAACCAGAATAATCATAATAATGCTCATAATAACCCTCACAATAATACTAAGCAACATTATAATCATAATAATCATGAGAATAACCATAATAGACTTGGAAACAGCCATAATAACCATTATAATAGCCATATTAACCATAATAATCATAATAGTTATAGTAATCTGAATGATGATCATAATTACCATGCTATCAACAATTATAATCATAGTAATCGTCTTAAAACCCACAACAAACATAACAATCATAATAATAATGATAATAAACATGACAATAACCATAATAAACTTGGAAACAACCATAATAACCATTATAATAGCCATGATAACCATATTCATCATAATAGCTATAGTAATCTGAATCATGATCATGATTACCATGCTATGAACCATTATAATCATAGTAATCGTCATAATAGCCACAACAATCATAACAATCATAAGAATATTCATAATAATCATAGCAACAATCATAATAGCCGTAATAGTCGTAGTAATAGCTATACTAACTGTAATAATCATAATATCGTAATAATAAACAGAATAATCAGGAAATAACCTAATAAACGTTATTACAGCCATAATAATCTTAATAACCATAATAACCAGAATAATCATCATAATGATCATAATAATCATCAAAACCATATTATGAAACATTATAATCATAATAATCATAATAATAACCATAATAGTCTTGGAAACAATCATAATAACCATTATAATAGCCATAATAACCATAACAATCTTAATAGCCATAGTAACCTGACTGATGATCATAATTACCATGCTATCAACAATTATAATCATAGTAATCGTCATAATACCCACAACAAACATAACAATCATAATAATAGTCATAATAATCATAGCAACAATCATAATAGACGTAATAATCATAGTAATAGTTATACTGACTGTAATAATCATAACATCGTTATAATATACAGAATAATCATGGAAATAACCTAATAACCGTTATTACAGCCATAACAATCTTAATAACCATAATAACCAGAATAATCATAATAATGCTCATAATAACCCTCACAATAATACTAAGCAACATTATAATCATAATAATCATGAGAATAACCATAATAGACTTGGAAACAGCCATAATAACCATTATAATAGCCATAATAACCATAATAACAATAATAGCTATATTAATCTGACTGATGATCATAACTGCCATGCTATCAACAACTATAATCATAGTAATCGTCATAATAACCACAACAAACATAACAATCATAATAATAATAATAATAAACATGACAATAACCATAATAAACTTGGAAACAATCATAATAACCATTATCATGGCCATGGTAACCATATTAATCATAATAGCTGTAGTAATCTGAATGATGATCATAATTTCCATGCTATCAACAATTATAATCATAGTAATCGCCATAATAACCACAACAAACATAACAATCATAATAATAATGATAATAAACATAACAATAACCATAATAAACTTGGAAACAACCATAATAACCATTATAATAGCCCTGATAACCATATTAATCATAGTAGCTATAGTAATCTGAATCATGATCATGATTACCATGCTATGAACCATTATAATCATAGTAATCGTCATAATAACCACAACAATCATAACAATCATAAGAATATTCATAATAATCATAGCAACAATCATAATAGCCGTAATAGTCATAGTAATAGCTATACTAACTGTAATAATCATAATATCGTAATAATAAACAGAATAATCAGGAAATAACCTAATAAACGTTATTACAGCCATAATAATCTTAATAACCATAATAACCAGAATAATCATCATAATGATCATAATAATCATCAAAACCATATTATGAAACATTATAATAATAATAATCATAATAATAACCATAATAGTCTTGGAAACAATCATAATAACCATTATAATAGCCATAATAACCATAACAATCTTAATAGCCATAGTAACCTGACTGATGATCATAATTACCATGCTATCAACAATTATAATCATAGTAATCGTCATAATACCCACAACAAACATAACAATCATAATAATAGTCATAATAATCATAGCAACAATCATAATAGACGTAATAATCATAGTAATAGTTATACTGACTGTAATAATCATAACATCGTTATAATATACAGAATAATCATGGAAATAACCTAATAATCGTTATTACAGCCATAACAATCTTAATAACCATAATAACCAGAATAATCATAATAATGCTCATAATAACCCTCACAATAATACTAAGCAACATTATAATCATAATAATCATGAGAAAAGCCATAATAGACTTGGAAACAGCCATAATAACCATTATAATAGCCATATTAACCATAATAATCATAATAGTTATAGTAATCTGAATGATGATCATAATTACCGTGCTATCAACAATTATAATCATAGTAATCGTCTTAAAACCCACAAGAAACATAACAATCATAATAATAATGATAATAAACATGACAATAACCATAATAAACTTGGAAACAACCATAATAACCATTATAATAGCCACGATAACCATATTAATAATAATAGCTATGGTAATCTGAATGATCGTCATGTTTACAATGCTATCAACCATTATAGTCATAGTAAGCGTCATAATAACCACAACAATCATAAGAATCATAATAATAATCATAATTATCATAGCAACAATCATAATAGCCGTAATAATCATAGTAATAGTTATACTAACCGTAATAGTCATAACATCGTAATAATAAACAGAATGGTCAGGAAAAAAATCTAATAATCGTTATTATAGCCATAATAATCGTAATAGTCGTAACCGCCATAAGAACCTCAGTGATTATCATAATATTCGTCATAATCATACTAAGAAACATAATAATCATAATAATCATGATAATGACCATAATAGACATGGAAACAACCACAATAACCATTATAATTGCCATAATAGCCATAATAATCATAATAGCTATTGTAATCTGAATGATGATCATAGTAACCATGCTATGAACCATTATAATCATTGTAATCGTCATAATAACCACAACAATCATAACAATCATAATAATAATCACAATAATCATAGCAACAATCATAATAGCCGTGATAATCACAGTAATAGTTATACTAACCGTAATAGTCATAACATCGTAATGATAAACAGAATAATCATGGAAATAGCCTAATAATAGTTATTGCAGCCATATAATTCTTAATAACCATAATAAGCAGAATAACCATAATAATGATCATAATAATCCTCACAATCATACTAAGAAACATAATAATCATAATAATCATGATAATAACCATAATAGACTTGGAAACAACCCTAATAAACATTATAATAGCCATAATAACCGTAATAACCATAATAGCTATATTAATCTGACTGATGATCATAACTACCATGCTATTAACAACTATAATCATAGTAATCGTCATAATAACCACAACAAACATAACAATCATAATAATAATAATAATAAACATGACAATAACAATAATAAACTTGGAAACAACCATAATAACCATTATAATAGCCATGATAACCATATTCATCATAATAGCTATAGTAATCTGAATGATGATCATGTTTACCATGCTATCAACCATTATAATCATAGTAATCGTCATAATAACCACAACAATCATAACAATCATAATAATAATCATAATAATCATAGCAACAATCATAATAGACGTCAAAATCATAGTAATAGTTATACTGACTCTAATAATCATAACATCGTAATAATAAACAGAATATTCATGGAAATAACCTAATAAACGTTATTACAGCCATAATAACCTTAATAACCATAATAACCAGAATAATCACCATAATGATCATGATAATCATCACAACCATACTATGAAACATTATAATCATAATAATCATAATAATAACCATAATAGACTTGGAAACAATCATAATAACCATTATAATAGCCGTAATAACCATAATAATCTTAATAGCCATAGTAATCCGAATTATGACCATAATAAACATGCTATCAACCATTATAATCATAGTAATCGTCATGATAACCACGACAATCATAACAATCATAGGAATAATCATAATTATCATAGCAACAATCATAATATCCGTAATAATCATAGTAATAGTTATACTAACCGTAATAGTCATAACATCGTAATAATAAACAGAATGAACATAGAAATTACCTAATAATTGTTATTATTGCCATAATAATCGTAATAGTCGTAATCACCATAAGAATGTCATTGATGATCATAGTATTCGTCATAATCATGCTAAGAAACATAATAATCATAATAATCATGATAATAACCATAATAGACTTGGAAACAGCCATAATAACCATTATAATAGCCATAACAACCATAATAATCATAATAGTTGTAGTAATCTGAATGATGATCATAATTACCATGCTATCAACAATTATAATCATAGTAATCGTCATAATAACCACAACAAACATAACAATAATAATAATAATGATAATAAACATAACAATAACCATAATAAACTTGGAAACAACCATAATAACCATTATAATAGCCATGATAACCATATTCATCATAATAGCTATAGTAATCTGAATGATGATCATGTTTACCATGCTATCAACCATTATAATCATAGTAATCGTCATAATAACCACAACAATCATAACAATCATAATAATAATCATAATAATCATAGCAACAATCATAATAGACGTCAAAATCATAGTAATAGTTATACTGACTCTAATAATCATAACATCGTTATAATATACAGAATAATCATGGAAATAACCTAATAATCGTTATTACAGCCATAACAATCTTAATAACCATAATAACCAGAATAATCATAATAATGCTCATAATAACCCTCACAATAATACTAAGCAACATTATAATCATAATAATCATGAGAATAACCATAATAGACTTGGAAACAGCCATAATAACCATTATAATAGCCATATTAACCATAATAATCATAATAGTTATAGTAATCTGAATGATGATCATAATTACCGTGCTATCAACAATTATAATCATAGTAATCGTCTTAAAACCCACAACAAACATAACAATCATAATAATAATGATAATAAACATGACAATAACCATAATAAACTTGGAAACAACCATAATAACCATTATAATAGCCACGATAACCATATTAATAATAATAGCTATGGTAATCTGAATGATCGTCATGTTTACAATGCTATCAACCATTATAGTCATAGTAAGCGTCATAGTAACCACAACAATCATAAGAATCATAATAATAATCATAATTATCATAGCAACAATCATAATAGCCGTAATAATCATAGTAATAGTTATACTAACCGTAATAGTCATAACATCGTAATAATAAACAGAATGGTCAGGAAAAAAATGTAATAATCGTTATTATAGCCATAATAATCGTAATAGTCGTAACCGCCATAAGAACCTCAGTGATTATCATAATATTCGTCATAATCATACTAAAAAACATAATAATCATAATAATCATGATAATGACCATAATAGACATGGAAACAACCACAATAACCATTATAATTGCCATAATAGCCATAATAATCATAATAGCTATTGTAATCTGAATGATGATCATAGTAACCATGCTATGAACCATTATAATCATTGTAATCGTCATAATAACCAGAACAATCATAACAATCATAATAATAATCACAATAATCATAGCAACAATCATAATAGCCGTGATAATCACAGTAATAGTTATACTAACCGTAATAGTCATAACATCGTAATGATAAACAGAATAATCATGGAAATAGCCTAATAATAGTTATTGCAGCCATATAATTCTTAATAACCATAATAAGCAGAATAACCATAATAATGGTCATAATAATCCTCACAATCATACTAAGAAACATAATAATCATAATAATCATGATAATAACCATAATAGACTTGGAAAAAACCCTAATAAACATTATAATAGCCATAATAACCGTAATAACCATAATAGCTATATTAATCTGACTGATGATCATAACTACCATGCTATCAACAACTATAATCATTGTAATCGTCATAATAACCACAACAAACATAACAATCATAATAATAATAATAATAAACATGACAATAACAATAATAAACTTGGAAACAACCATAATAACCATTATAATAGCCATGATAACCATATTCATCATAATAGCTATAGTAATCTGAATGATGATCATGTTTACCATGCTATCAACCATTATAATCATAGTAATCGTCATAATAACCACAACAATCATAAAAATCATAATAATAATCATAATTATCATAGCAACAATCATAATAGCCGTAATAATCATAGTAATAGTTATACTAACCGTAATAGTCATAACATCGTAATAATAAACAGAATGATCAGGAAAAAAACCTAATAATCGTTATTATAGCCATAATAATCTTAACAACCATAAGAACCAGCATAATCATAATAATGATCATAATAATACTCACAATCATACAAAGAAACATAATAATCATAATAATCATGATAATAACCATAATAGATTTGGAAACAAACCTAATAACCATTATAATAGCCATAATAACCATAATAACCATAATAGCTATAGTAATCTGACTGATGATCATAATTACCATGCTATCAACAATTATAATCATGGTAATCGTCATAATAACCACAAAAATCATAACAATCATAATAATAGTCATAATAATCATAGCAACAATCATAATAGACGTAATTATCATAGTAATAGTTATACTAACTGTAGCAATCATAACTTTGTAATAATAAAAAGAATAATCATGGAAATAACCTAATAATCGTTATTATAGCCATAATAATCATAATAGTCGTAATCACCATAAGTATCTCAGTGATGATCATAATAATCCTCACAATCATACAAAGAAACATAATAATCATAATAATCATGATAAGAACCATAATAGACTTGTAAACAACCCTAATAACCATTATAATAGCCATAATAACCATAATAACAATAATAGCTATATTAATCTGACTGATGATCATAACTGCCATGATATCAACAGCTATAATCATAGTAATCGTCATAATAACCACAACAAACATAACAATCATAATAATAATAATAATAATCATGATAATAACCATAATAGACTTGGAAACAGCCATAATAACCATTATAATAGCCATACCAACCATAATAATCATAATAGTTATAGTAATCTGAATGATGATCATAATTTCCATGCTATCAACAATTATAATCATAGTAATCGCCATAATAACCACAACAAACATAACAATCATAATAATAATGATAATAAACATAACAATAACCATAATAAACTTGGAAACAACCATAATAACCATTATAATAGCCCTGATAACCATATTAATCATAGTAGCTATAGTAATCTGAATCATGATCATGATTACCATGCTATGAACCATTATAATCATAGTAATCGTCATAATAACCACAACAATCATAACAATCATAAGAATATTCATAATAATCATAGCAACAATCATAATAGCCGTAATAGTCATAGTAATAGCTATACTAACTGTAATAATCATAATATCGTAATAATAAACAGAATAATCAGGAAATAACCTAATAAACGTTATTACAGCCATAATAATCTTAATAACCATAATAACCAGAATAATCATCATAATGATCATAATAATCATCAAAACCATATTATGAAACATTATAATAATAATAATCATAATAATAACCATAATAGTCTTGGAAACAATCATAATAACCATTATAATAGCCATAATAACCATAACAATCTTAATAGCCATAGTAACCTGACTGATGATCATAATTACCATGCTATCAACAATTATAATCATAGTAATCGTCATAATACCCACAACAAACATAACAATCATAATAATAGTCATAATAATCATAGCAACAATCATAATAGACATAATAATCATAGTAATAGTTATACTGACTGTAATAATCATAACATCGTTATAATATACAGAATAATCATGGAAATAACCTAATAATCGTTATTACAGCCATAACAATCTTAATAACCATAATAACCAGAATAATCATAATAATGCTCATAATAACACTCACAATAATACTAAGCAACATTATAATCATAATAATCATGAGAAAAGCCATAATAGACATGGAAACAGCCATAATAACCATTATAATAGCCATATTAACCATAATAATCATAATAGTTATAGTAATCTGAATGATGATCATAATTACCGTGCTATCAACAATTATAATCATAGTAATCGTCTTAAAACCCACAAGAAACATAACAATCATAATAATAATGATAATAAACATGACAATAACCATAATAAACTTGGAAACAACCATAATAACCATTATAATAGCCACGATAACCATATTAATAATAATAGCTATGGTAATCTGAATGATCGTCATGTTTACAATGCTATCAACCATTATAGTCATAGTAAGCGTCATAATAACCACAACAATCATAAGAATCATAATAATAATCATAATTATCATAGCAACAATCATAATAGCCGTAATAATCATAGTAATAGTTATACTAACCGTAATAGTCATAACATCGTAATAATAAACAGAATGGTCAGGAAAAAAATCTAATAATCGTTATTATAGCCATAATAATCGTAATAGTCGTAACCGCCATAAGAACCTCAGTGATTATCATAATATTCGTCATAATCATACTAAGAAACATAATAATCATAATAATCATGATAATGACCATAATAGACATGGAAACAACCACAATAACCATTATAATTGCCATAATAGCCATAATAATCATAATAGCTATTGTAATCTGAATGATGATCATAGTAACCATGCTATGAACCATTATAATCATTGTAATCGTCATAATAACCACAACAATCATAACAATCATAATAATAATCACAATAATCATAGCAACAATCATAATAGCCGTGATAATCACAGTAATAGTTATACTAACCGTAATAGTCATAACATCGTAATGATAAACAGAATAATCATGGAAATAGCCTAATAATAGTTATTGCAGCCATATAATTCTTAATAACCATAATAAGCAGAATAACCATAATAATGATCATAATAATCCTCACAATCATACTAAGAAACATAATAATCATAATAATCATGATAATAACCATAATAGACTTGGAAACAACCCTAATAAACATTATAATAGCCATAATAACCGTAATAACCATAATAGCTATATTAATCTGACTGATGATCATAACTACCATGCTATTAACAACTATAATCATAGTAATCGTCATAATAACCACAACAAACATAGCAATCATAATAATAATAATAATAAACATGACAATAACAATAATAAACTTGGAAACAACCATAATAACCATTATAATAGCCATGATAACCATATTCATCATAATAGCTATAGTAATCTGAATGATGATCATGTTTACCATGCTATCAACCATTATAATCATAGTAATCGTCATAATAACCACAACAATCATACCAATCATAATAATAATCATAATAATCATAGCAACAATCATAATAGACGTCAAAATCATAGTAATAGTTATACTGACTCTAATAATCATAACATCGTAATAATAAACAGAATATTCATGGAAATAACCTAATAAACGTTATTACAGCCATAATAACCTTAATAACCATAATAACCAGAATAATCACCATAATGATCATGATAATCATCACAACCATACTATGAAACATTATAATCATAATAATCATAATAATAACCATAATAGACTTGGAAACAATCATAATAACCATTATAATAGCCGTAATAACCATAATAATCTTAATAGCCATAGTAATCCGAATTATGACCATAATAAACATGCTATCAACCATTATAATCATAGTAATCGTCATGATAACCACGACAATCATAACAATCATAGGAATAATCATAATTATCATAGCAACAATCATAATATCCGTAATAATCATAGTAATAGTTATACTAACCGTAATAGTCATAACATCGTAATAATAAACAGAATGAACATAGAAATTACCTAATAATTGTTATTATTGCCATAATAATCGTAATAGTCGTAATCACCATAAGAATGTCATTGATGATCATAGTATTCGTCACAATCATACTAAGAAACATAATAATCATAATAATCATGATAATAACCATAATAGACTTGGAAACAACCCTAATAAACATTATAATAGCCATAATAACCGTAATAACCATAATAGCTATATTAATCTGACTGATGATCATAACTACCATGCTATTAACAACTATAATCATAGTAATCGTCATAATAACCACAACAAACATAACAATCATAATAATAATAATAATAAACATGACAATAACAATAATAAACTTGGAAACAACCATAATAACCATTATAATAGCCATGATAACCATATTCATCATAATAGCTATAGTAATCTGAATGATGATCATGTTTACCATGCTATCAACCATTATAATCATAGTAATCGTCATAATAACCACAACAATCATAACAATCATAATAATAATCATAATAATCATAGCAACAATCATAATAGACGTCAAAATCATAGTAATAGTTATACTGACTCTAATAATCATAACATCGTAATAATAAACAGAATATTCATGGAAATAACCTAATAAACGTTATTACAGCCATAATAACCTTAATAACCATAATAACCAGAATAATCACCATAATGATCATGATAATCATCACAACCATACTATGAAACATTATAATCATAATAATCATAATAATAACCATAATAGACTTGGAAACAATCATAATAACCATTATAATAGCCGTAATAACCATAATAATCTTAATAGCCATAGTAATCCGAATTATGACCATAATAAACATGCTATCAACCATTATAATCATAGTAATCGTCATGATAACCACGACAATCATAACAATCATAGGAATAATCATAATTATCATAGCAACAATCATAATATCCGTAATAATCATAGTAATAGTTATACTAACCGTAATAGTCATAACATCGTAATAATAAACAGAATGAACATAGAAATTACCTAATAATTGTTATTATTGCCATAATAATCGTAATAGTCGTAATCACCATAAGAATGTCATTGATGATCATAGTATTCGTCATAATCATGCTAAGAAACATAATAATCATAATAATCATGATAATAACCATAATAGACTTGGAAACAGCCATAATAACCATTATAATAGCCATAACAACCATAATAATCATAATAGTTGTAGTAATCTGAATGATGATCATAATTACCATGCTATCAACAATTATAATCATAGTAATCGTCATAATAACCACAACAAACATAACAATAATAATAATAATGATAATAAACATAACAATAACCATAATAAACTTGGAAACAACCATAATAACCATTATAATAGCCATGATAACCATATTCATCATAATAGCTATAGTAATCTGAATGATGATCATGTTTACCATGCTAGCAACCATTATAATCATAGTAATCGTCATAATAACCACAACAATCATAACAATCATAATAATAATCATAATAATCATAGCAACAATCATAATAGACGTCAAAATCATAGTAATAGTTATACTGACTCTAATAATCATAACATCGTAATAATAAACAGAATATTCATGGAAATAACCTAATAAACGTTATTACAGCCATAATAACCTTAATAACCATAATAACCAGAATAATCACCATAATGATCATGATAATCATCACAACCATACTATGAAACATTATAATCATAATAATCATAATAATAACCATAATAGACTTGGAAACAATCATAATAACCATTATAATAGCCGTAATAACCATAATAATCTTAATAGCCATAGTAATCCGAATTATGACCATAATAAACATGCTATCAACCATTATAATCATAGTAATCGTCATGATAACCACGACAATCATAACAATCATAGGAATAATCATAATTATCATAGCAACAATCATAATATCCGTAATAATCATAGTAATAGTTATACTAACCGTAATAGTCATAACATCGTAATAATAAACAGAATGAACATAGAAATTACCTAATAATTGTTATTATTGCCATAATAATCGTAATAGTCGTAATCACCATAAGAATGTCATTGATGATCATAGTATTCGTCATAATCATGCTAAGAAACATAATAATCATAATAATCATGATAATAACCATAATAGACTTGGAAACAGCCATAATAACCATTATAATAGCCATAACAACCATAATAATCATAATAGTTGTAGTAATCTGAATGATGAACATAATTACCATGCTATCAACAATTATAATCATAGTAATCGTCATAATAACCACAACAAACATAACAATAATAATAATAATGATAATAAACATAACAATAACAATAATAAACTTGGAAACAACCATAATAACCATTATAATAGCCATGATAACCATATTCATCATAATAGCTATAGTAATCTGAATGATGATCATGTTTACCATGCTATCAACCATTATAATCATAGTAATCGTCATAATAACCACAAAAATCATAACAATCATAATAATAGTCATAATAATCATAGCAACAATCATAATAGACGTAATTATCATAGTAATAGTTATACTAACTGTAGCAATCATAACATTGTAATAATAAACAGAATAATCATGGAAATAGCCTAATAATAGTTATTGCAGCCATATAATTCTTAATAACCATAATAAGCAGAATAACCATAATAATGGTCATAATAATCCTCACAATCATACTAAGAAACATAATAATCATAATAATCATGATAATAACCATAATAGACTTGTAAACAACCCTAATAACCATTACAATAGCCATAATAACCATAATAACCATAATAGCTATATTAATCTGACTGATGGTCATAACTGCCATGCTATCAACAACTATAATCATAGTAATCGTCATAATAACCACAACAAACATAACAATCATAATAATAATAATAATAAACATGACAATAACGATAATAAACTTGGAAACAATCATAATAACCATTATAATGGCCATGATAACCATATTAATCATAATAGCTGTAGTAATCTGAATGATGATCATGATTACCATGCTATCAACCATGATAATCATAGTAATCGTCATAATAACCACAACAATCATAACAATCATAATAATAATCACAATAATCATAGCAACAATCATAATAGCCGTGATAATCACAGTAATAGTTATACTAACCGTAATAGTCATAACATCGTAATAATAAACAGAATAATCATGGAAATAGCCTAATAATAGTTATTGCAGCCATACAATTCTTAATAATCATAATAAGCAGAATAACCATAATAATGGTCATAATAATCCTCACAATCATACTAAGAAACATAATAATCATAGTAATCATGATAATAACCATAATAGTCTTGGAAACAATCATAATAACCATTATAATAGTCATAATAACCATAACAATCTTAATAGCCATAGTAACCTGACTGATGATCATAATTACCATGCTATCAACAATTATAATCATAGTAATCGTCATAATACCCACAACAAACATAACAATCATAATAATAGTCATAATAATCATAGCAACAATCATAATAGACGTAATAATCATAGTAATAGTTATACTGACTGTAATAATCATAACATCGTTATAATATACAGAATAATCATGGAAATAACCTAATAATCGTTATTACAGCCATAACAATCTTAATAACCATAATAACCAGAATAATCATAATAATGCTCATAATAACCCTCACAATAATACTAAGCAACATTATAATCATAATAATCATGAGAATAACCATAATAGACTTGGAAACAGCCATAATAACCATTATAATAGCCATATTAACCATAATAATCATAATAGTTATAGTAATCTGAATGATGATCATAATTACCATGCTATCAACAATTATAATCATAGTAATCGCCATAATAACCACAACAAACATAACAATCATAATAATAATGATAATAAACATAACAATAACCATAATAAACTTGGAAACAACCATAATAATCATTATAATAGCCACGATAACCATATTAATAATAATAGCTATGGTAATCTGAATGATCGTCATGTTTACCATGCTATCAACCATTATAGTCATAGTAAGCGACATAATAACCACAACAATCATAAGAATCATAATAATAATCATAATTATCATAGCAACAATCATAATAGCCGTAATAATCATAGTAATAGTTATACTAACCGTAATAGTCATAACATCGTAATAATAAACAGAATGGTCAGGAAAAAAATCTAATAATCGTTATTATAGCCATAATAATCGTAATAGTCGTAATCGCCCTAAGAACCTCAGTGATTATCATAATATTCGTCATAATCATACTAAGAAACATAATAATCATAATAATCATGATAATGACCATAATAGACATGGAAACAACCACAATAACCATTATAATTGCCATAATAGCCATAATAATCATAATAGCTATTGTAATCTGAATGATGATCATAGTAACCATGCTATGAACCATTATAATCATTGTAATCGTCATAATAACCACAACAATCATAACAATCATAATAATAATCACAATAATCATAGCAACAATCATAATAGCCGTGATAATCACAGTAATAGTTATACTAACCGTAATAGTCATAACATCGTAATGATAAACAGAATAATCATGGAAATAGCCTAATAATAGTTATTGCAGCCATATAATTCTTAATAACCATAATAAGCAGAATAACCATAATAATGGTCATAATAATCCTCACAATCATACTAAGAAACATAATAATCATAATAATCATGATAATAACCATAATAGACTTGGAAACAACCCTAATAAACATTATAATAGCCATAATAACCGTAATAACCATAATAGCTATATTAATCTGACTGATGATCATAACTACCATGCTATCAACAACTATAATCATAGTAATAGTCATAATAACCACAACAAACATAACAATCATAATAATAATAATAATAAACATGACATTAACCATAATAAACTTGGAAACAACCATAATAACCATTATAATAGCCATGATAACCATATTCATCATAATAGCTATAGTAATCTGAATGATGATCATGTTTACCATGCTATCAACCATTATAATCATAGTAATCGTCATAATAACCACAACAATCATAAAAATCATAATAATAATCATAATTATCATAGCAACAATCATAATAGGCGTAATAATCATAGTAATAGTTATACTAACCGTAATAGTCATAACATCGTAATAATAAACAGAATGATCAGGAAAAAAACCTAATAATCGTTATTATAGCCATAATAATCTTAACAACCATAAGAACCAGAATAATCATAATAATGATCATAATAATACTCACAATCATACAAAGAAACATAATAATCATAATAATCATGATAATAACCATAATAGATTTGGAAACAACCCTAATAACCATTATAATAGCCATAATAACCATAATAACCATAATAGCTATATTAATCTGTCTGATGATCATAACTACCATGCTATCAACCATTATAATCATAGTAATCGTCATAATAAGCACAACAATCATAAAAATCATAATAATAATCATAATTATCATAGCAACAATCATAATAGCCGTAATAATCATAGTAATAGTTATACTAACTGTAATAATCATAATATCGTAATAATAAACAGAATAATCAGGAAATAACCTAATAAACGTTATTACAGCCATAATAATCTTAATAACCATAATAACCAGAATAATCATCATAATGATCATAATAATCATCAAAACCATATTATGAAACATTATAATCATAATAATCATAATAATAACCATAATAGTCTTGGAAACAATCATAATAACCATTATAATAGCCATATTAACCATAATAATCATAATAGTTATAGTAATCTGAATGATGATCATAATTACCATGCTATCAACAATTATAATCATAGTAATCGTCTTAAAACCCACAGCAAACATAACAATCATAATAATAATGATAATAAACATGACAATAACCATAATAAACTTGGAAACAACCATAATAACCATTATAATAGCCACGATAACCATATTAATAATAATAGCTACGGTAATCTGAATGATCGTCATGTTTACCATGCTATCAACCATTATAGTCATAGTAAGCGTCATAATAACCACAACAATCATAAGAATCATAATAATAATCATAATTATCATAGCAACAATCATAATAGCCGTAATAATCATAGTAATAGTTATACTAACCGTAATAGTCATAACATCGTAATAATAAACAGAATGATCAGGAAAAAACCTAATAATCGTTATTATAGCCATAATAATCTTAACAACCATAAGAACCAGAATAATCATAATAATGATCATAATAATACTCACAATCATACAAAGAAACATAATAATCATAATAATCATGATAATAACCATAATAGATTTGGAAACAACCCTAATAACCATTATAATAGCCATAATAACCATAATAACCATAATAGCTATAGTAATCTGACTGATGATCATAATTACCATGCTATCAACAATTATAATCATGGTAATCGTCATAATAACCACAAAAATCATAACAATCATAATAATAGTCATAATAATCATAGCAACAATCATAATAGAGGTAATTATCATAGTAATAGTTATACTAACTGTAGCAATCATAACATTGTAATAATAAACAGAATAATCATGGAAATAACCTAATAATCGTAGTTATAGCCATAATAATCATAATAGTCGTAATCACCATAAGCATCTCAGTGATGATCATAATAATCCTCACAATCATACTAAGAAACATAATAATCATAATAATCATGATAAGAACCATAATAGACCTGTAAACAACCCTAATAACCATTATAATAGCCATAATAACCATAATAACCATAATAGCTATATTAATCTGACTGATGGTCATAACTGCCATGCTATCAACAACTATAATCATAGTAATCGTCATAATAACCACAACAAACATAACAATCATAATAATAATAATAATAAACATGACAATAACGATAATAAACTTGGAAACAATCATAATAACCATTATAATGGCCATGATAACCATATTAATCATAATAGCTGTAGTAATCTGAATGATGATCATGATTACCATGCTATCAACCATGATAATCATAGTAATCGTCATAATAACCACAACAATCATAACAATCATAATAATAATCATAATAATCATAGCAACAATCATAATAGACGTAATAATCATAGTAATAGTTATACTGACTCTAATAATCATAACATCGTAATAATAAACAGAATAATCATGGAAATAAACTAATAAACGTTATTACAGCCATAATAATCTTAATAACCATAATAACCAGAATAATCATCATAATGATCATGATAATCATCACAACCATACTATGAAACATTATAATCATAATAATCATAATAATAAGCATAATAGACTTGGAATCAATCATAATAACCATTATAATAGCCATAATAACCATAATAACCGTAATAGCTATAGTAATCTGAATGATGGTCATAATAACCATGCTATGAACCATTATAATCATGGTAATCGTCATAATAACCACAACAATCATAACAATCATAATAATAGTCATAATAATCATAGGAACAATCATAATAGACGTAATAATCATGGTAATAGTTATACTGACTGTAATAATCATAACATCGTAATAATAAACAGAATAATCATGGAAATAACCTAATAATCGTTATTACAGCCATAATAATCGTAATAGTCGTAATCGCCATAAGAATCTCAATGATTATCATAATATTCGTCATAATCGTACTAAGAAACATAATAATCATAATAAACAAGACAATAACCATAATAAACTTGGAAACAACCATAATAACCATTATAATAGCCATGATAACCGTATTAATCATAATAGCTATAGCAATCTGAATGATGATCATGATTACCATGCTTTCAACCATTATAATCATAGTAATCGTCATAATGCCCACAACAATCATAACAGTCATAGCAACAATCGTATTAGCCGTAATAATCATAGTAATCGTTATACTAACTGTAATAATCATAACATCGTTATAACATACAGAATAATCATGGAAATAACCTAATAATCGTTATAACAACCATAATAATCTTATTAACCATTATAATAACCAGAATAATCGTAATAATGATCATAATAATTCTCACAATCATACTAGGAAACATAATAATCATAATAATCACGATAATAACCATAATAGACTTGGAAACAACCCTAATAACCATTATAATAGCCATAATAACCATAATAACCATAATAGCTATATTAATCTGTCTGATGATCATAACTACCATGCTATCAACCATTATAATCATAGTAATCGTCATAATAAGCACAACAATCATAAAAATCATAATAATAATCATAATTATCATAGCAACAATCATAATAGACGTAATCATCATAGTAATAGTTATACTAACCGTAATAGTCATAACATCGCAATAATAAGCAGAATGGTCAGGAAAAAAACCTGATAATGGTTATTATAGCCATAATAATCGTAATAGTCGTAATCGCCGTAAGAATCTCAGTGATGATCATAGTATTCGTCATAATCATACTAAGAAACATAATAATCATAATAATCATGATAATGACCATAATAGACATGGAAACAACCACAATAACCATTATAATTGCCATAATAGCCATAACAATCTTAATAGCCATAGTAACCTGACTGATGATCATAATTACCATGCTATCAACAATTATAATCATAGTAATCGTCATAATACCCACAACAAACATAACAATCATAATAATAGTCATAATAATCATAGCAACAGTCATAATAGACGTAATAATCATAGTAATAGTTATACTGACTGTAATAATCATAACATCGTTATAATATACAGAATAATCATGGAAATAACCTAATAATCGTTATTACAGCCATAACAATCTTAATAACCATAATAACCAGAATAATCATAATAATGCTCATAATAACCCTCACAATAATACTAAGCAACATTATAATCATAATAATCATGAGAATAACCATAATAGACTTGGAAACAGCCATAATAACCATTATAATAGCCATATTAACCATAATAATCATAATAGTTATAGTAATCTGAATGATGATCATAATTACCATGCTATCAACAATTATAATCATAGTAATCGTCATAATAACCACAACAAACATAACAATCATAATAATAATGATAATAAACATAACAATAACCATAATAAACTTGGAAACAACCATAATAATCATTATAATAGCCACGATAACCATATTAATAATAATAGCTATGGTAATCTGAATGATCGTCATGTTTACCATGCTATCAACCATTATAGTCATAGTAAGCGACATAATAACCACAACAATCATAAGAATCATAATAATAATCATAATTATCATAGCAACAATCATAATAGCCGTAATAATCATAGTAATAGTTATACTAACCGTAATAGTCATAACATCGTAATAATAAACAGAATGGTCAGGAAAAAAATCTAATAATCGTTATTATAGCCATAATAATCGTAATAGTCGTAATCGCCCTAAGAACCTCAGTGATTATCATAATATTCGTCATAATCATACTAAGAAACATAATAATCATAATAATCATGATAATGACCATAATAGACATGGAAACAACCACAATAACCATTATAATTGCCATAATAGCCATAATAATCATAATAGCTATTGTAATCTGAATGATGATCATAGTAACCATGCTATGAACCATTATAATCATTGTAATCGTCATAATAACCACAACAATCATAACAATCATAATAATAATCACAATACTCATAGCAACAATCATAATAGCCGTGATAATCACAGTAATAGTTATACTAACCGTAATAGTCATAACATCGTAATGATAAACAGAATAATCATGGAAATAGCCTAATAATAGTTATTGCAGCCATATAATTCTTAATAACCATAATAAGCAGAATAACCATAATAATGGTCATAATAATCCTCACAATCATACTAAGAAACATAATAATCATAATAATCATGATAATAACCATAATAGACTTGGAAACAACCCTAATAAACATTATAATAGCCATAATAACCGTAATAACCATAATAGCTATATTAATCTGACTGATGATCATAACTACCATGCTATCAACAACTATAATCATAGTAATAGTCATAATAACCACAACAAACATAACAATCATAATAATAATAATAATAAACATGACATTAACCATAATAAACTTGGAAACAACCATAATAACCATTATAATAGCCATGATAACCATATTCATCATAATAGCTATAGTAATCTGAATGATGATCATGTTTACCATGCTATCAACCATTATAATCATAGTAATCGTCATAATAACCACAACAATCATAAAAATCATAATAATAATCATAATTATCATAGCAACAATCATAATAGGCGTAATAATCATAGTAATAGTTATACTAACCGTAATAGTCATAACATCGTAATAATAAACAGAATGATCAGGAAAAAAACCTAATAATCGTTATTATAGCCATAATAATCTTAACAACCATAAGAACCAGAATAATCATAATAATGATCATAATAATACTCACAATCATACAAAGAAACATAATAATCATAATAATCATGATAATAACCATAATAGATTTGGCAACAACCCTAATAACCATTATAATAGCCATAATAACCATAATAACCATAATAGCTATATTAATCTGTCTGATGATCATAACTACCATGCTATCAACCATTATAATCAAAGTAATCGTCATAATAAGCACAACAATCATAAAAATCATAATAATAATCATAATTATCATAGCAACAATCATAATAGCCGTAATAATCATAGTAATAGTTATACTAACTGTAATAATCATAATATCGTAATAATAAACAGAATAATCAGGAAATAACCTAATAAACGTTATTACAGCCATAATAATCTTAATAACCATAATAACCAGAATAATCATCATAATGATCATAATAATCATCAAAACCATATTATGAAACATTATAATCATAATAATCATAATAATAACCATAATAGTCTTGGAAACAATCATAATAACCATTATAATAGCCATATTAACCATAATAATCATAATAGTTATAGTAACCTGACTGATGATCATAATTACCATGCTATCAACAATTATAATCATAGTAATCGTCATAATACCCACAACAAACATAACAATCATAATAATAGTCATAATAATCATAGCAACAATCATAATAGACGTAATAATCATAGTAATAGTTATACTGACTGTAATAATCATAACATCGTAATAATAAACAGAATGGTCAGGAAAAAAATCTAATAATCGTTAATATAGCCATAATAATCGTAATAGTCGTAACCGCCATAAGAACCTCAGTGATTATCATAATATTCGTCATAATCATACTAAGAAACATAATAATCATAATAATCATGATAATGACCATAATAGACATGGAAACAACCACAATAACCATTATAATTGCCATAATAGCCATAATAATCATAATAGCTATTGTAATCTGAATGATGATCATAGTAACCATGCTGTGAACCATTATAATCGTTGTAATCGTCATAATAACCACAACAATCATAACAATCATAATAATAATCACAATAATCATAGCAACAATCATAATAGCCGTGATAATCACAGTAATAGTTATACTAACCGTAATAGTCATAACAGCGTAATGATAAACAGAATAATCATGGAAATAGCCTAATAATAGTTATTGCAGCCATATAATTCTTAATAACCATAATAAGCAGAATAACCATAATAATGGTCATAATAATCCTCACAATCATACTAAGAAACATAATAATCATAATAATCATGATAATAACCATAATAGACTTGTAAACAACCCTAATAACCATTACAATAGCCATAATAACCATAATAACCATAATAGCTATATTAATCTGACTGATGGTCATAACTGCCATGCTATCAACAACTATAATCATAGTAATCGTCATAATAACCACAACAAACATAACAATCATAATAATAATAATAATAAACATGACAATAACGATAATAAACTTGGAAACAATCATAATAACCATTATAATGGCCAAGATAACCATATTAATCATAATAGCTGTAGTAATCTGAATGATGATCATGATTACCATGCTATCAACCATGATAATCATAGTAATCGTCATAATAACCACAACAATCATAACAATCATAATAATAATCACAATAATCATAGCAACAATCATAATAGCCGTGATAATCACAGTAATAGTTATACTAACCGTAATAGTCATAACATCGTAATAATAAACAGAATAATCATGGAAATAGCCTAATAATAGTTATTGCAGCCATACAATTCTTAATAATCATAATAAGCAGAATAACCATAATAATGGTCATAATAATCCTCACAATCATACTAAGAAACATAATAATCATAGTAATCATGATAATAACCATAATAGTCTTGGAAACAATCATAATAACCATTATAATAGTCATAATAACCATAACAATCTTAATAGCCATAGTAACCTGACTGATGATCATAATTACCATGCTATCAACAATTATAATCATAGTAATCGTCATAATACCCACAACAAACATAACAATCATAATAATAGTCATAATAATCATAGCAACAATCATAATAGACGTAATAATCATAGTAATAGTTATACTGACTGTAATAATCATAACATCGTTATAATATACAGAATAATCATGGAAATAACCTAATAATCGTTATTACAGCCATAACAATCTTAATAACCATAATAACCAGAATAATCATAATAATGCTCATAATAACCCTCACAATAATACTAAGCAACATTATAATCATAATAATCATGAGAATAACCATAATAGACTTGGAAACAGCCATAATAACCATTATAATAGCCATATTAACCATAATAATCATAATAGTTATAGTAATCTGAATGATGATCATAATTACCATGCTATCAACAATTATAATCATAGTAATCGTCATAATAACCACAACAAACATAACAATCATAATAATAATGATAATAAACATAACAATAACCATAATAAACTTGGAAACAACCATAATAATCATTATAATAGCCACGATAACCATATTAATAATAATAGCTATGGTAATCTGAATGATCGTCATGTTTACCATGCTATCAACCATTATAGTCATAGTAAGCGACATAATAACCACAACAATCATAAGAATCATAATAATAATCATAATTATCATAGCAACAATCATAATAGCCGTAATAATCATAGTAATAGTTATACTAACCGTAATAGTCATAACATCGTAATAATAAACAGAATGGTCAGGAAAAAAATCTAATAATCGTTATTATAGCCATAATAATCGTAATAGTCGTAATCGCCCTAAGAACCTCAGTGATTATCATAATATTCGTCATAATCATACTAAGAAACATAATAATCATAATAATCATGATAATGACCATAATAGACATGGAAACAACCACAATAACCATTATAATTGCCATAATAGCCATAATAATCATAATAGCTATTGTAATCTGAATGATGATCATAGTAACCATGCTATGAACCATTATAATCATTGTAATCGTCATAATAACCACAACAATCATAACAATCATAATAATAATCACAATACTCATAGCAACAATCATAATAGCCGTGATAATCACAGTAATAGTTATACTAACCGTAATAGTCATAACATCGTAATGATAAACAGAATAATCATGGAAATAGCCTAATAATAGTTATTGCAGCCATATAATTCTTAATAACCATAATAAGCAGAATAACCATAATAATGGTCATAATAATCCTCACAATCATACTAAGAAACATAATAATCATAATAATCATGATAATAACCATAATAGACTTGGAAACAACCCTAATAAACATTATAATAGCCATAATAACCGTAATAACCATAATAGCTATATTAATCTGACTGATGATCATAACTACCATGCTATCAACAACTATAATCATAGTAATAGTCATAATAACCACAACAAACATAACAATCATAATAATAATAATAATAAACATGACATTAACCATAATAAACTTGGAAACAACCATAATAACCATTATAATAGCCATGATAACCATATTCATCATAATAGCTATAGTAATCTGAATGATGATCATGTTTACCATGCTATCAACCATTATAATCATAGTAATCGTCATAATAACCACAACAATCATAAAAATCATAATAATAATCATAATTATCATAGCAACAATCATAATAGGCGTAATAATCATAGTAATAGTTATACTAACCGTAATAGTCATAACATCGTAATAATAAACAGAATGATCAGGAAAAAAACCTAATAATCGTTATTATAGCCATAATAATCTTAACAACCATAAGAACCAGAATAATCATAATAATGATCATAATAATACTCACAATCATACAAAGAAACATAATAATCATAATAATCATGATAATAACCATAATAGATTTGGCAACAACCCTAATAACCATTATAATAGCCATAATAACCATAATAACCATAATAGCTATATTAATCTGTCTGATGATCATAACTACCATGCTATCAACCATTATAATCAAAGTAATCGTCATAATAAGCACAACAATCATAAAAATCATAATAATAATCATAATTATCATAGCAACAATCATAATAGCCGTAATAATCATAGTAATAGTTATACTAACTGTAATAATCATAATATCGTAATAATAAACAGAATAATCAGGAAATAACCTAATAAACGTTATTACAGCCATAATAATCTTAATAACCATAATAACCAGAATAATCATCATAATGATCATAATAATCATCAAAACCATATTATGAAACATTATAATCATAATAATCATAATAATAACCATAATAGTCTTGGAAACAATCATAATAACCATTATAATAGCCATATTAACCATAATAATCATAATAGTTATAGTAACCTGACTGATGATCATAATTACCATGCTATCAACAATTATAATCATAGTAATCGTCATAATACCCACAACAAACATAACAATCATAATAATAGTCATAATAATCATAGCAACAATCATAATAGACGTAATAATCATAGTAATAGTTATACTGACTGTAATAATCATAACATCGTTATAATATACAGAATAATCATGGAAATAACCTAATAATCGTTATTACAGCCATAACAATCTTAATAACCATAATAACCAGAATAATCATAATAATGATCATAATAATACTCACAATCATACAAAGAAACATAATAATCATAATAATCATGATAATAACCATAATAGATTTGGAAACAACCCTAATAACCATTATAATAGCCATAATAACCATAATAACCATAATAGCTATAGTAATCTGACTGATGATCATAATTACCATGCTATCAACAATTATAATCATGGTAATCGTCATAATAACCACAAAAATCATAACAATCATAATAATAGTCATAATAATCATAGCAACAATCATAATAGAGGTAATTATCATAGTAATAGTTATACTAACTGTAGCAATCATAACATTGTAATAATAAACAGAATAATCATGGAAATAACCTAATAATCGTTATTATAGCCATAATAATCATAATAGTCGTAATCACCATAAGCATCTCAGTGATGATCATAATAATCCTCACAATCATACTAAGAAACATAATAATCATAATAATCATGATAAGAACCATAATAGACCTGTAAACAACCCTAATAACCATTATAATAGCCATAATAACCATAATAACCATAATAGCTATATTAATCTGACTGATGGTCATAACTGCCATGCTATCAACAACTATAATCATAGTAATCGTCATAATAACCACAACAAACATAACAATCATAATAATAATAATAATAAACATGACAATAACGATAATAAACTTGGAAACAATCATAATAACCATTATAATGGCCATGATAACCATATTAATCATAATAGCTGTAGTAATCTGAATGATGATCATGATTACCATGCTATCAACCATGATAATCATAGTAATCGTCATAATAACCACAACAATCATAACAATCATAATAATAATCATAATAATCATAGCAACAATCATAATAGACGTAATAATCATAGTAATAGTTATACTGACTCTAATAATCATAACATCGTAATAATAAACAGAATAATCATGGAAATAAACTAATAAACGTTATTACAGCCATAATAATCTTAATAACCATAATAACCAGAATAATCATCATAATGATCATGATAATCATCACAACCATACTATGAAACATTATAATCATAATAATCATAATAATAAGCATAATAGACTTGGAATCAATCATAATAACCATTATAATAGCCATAATAACCATAATAACCGTAATAGCTATAGTAATCTGAATGATGGTCATAATAACCATGCTATGAACCATTATAATCATGGTAATCGTCATAATAACCACAACAATCATAACAATCATAATAATAGTCATAATAATCATAGGAACAATCATAATAGACGTAATAATCATGGTAATAGTTATACTGACTGTAATAATCATAACATCGTAATAATAAACAGAATAATCATGGAAATAACCTAATAATCGTTATTACAGCCATAATAATCGTAATAGTCGTAATCGCCATAAGAATCTCAATGATTATCATAATATTCGTCATAATCGTACTAAGAAACATAATAATCATAATAAACAAGACAATAACCATAATAAACTTGGAAACAACCATAATAACCATTATAATAGCCATGATAACCGTATTAATCATAATAGCTATAGCAATCTGAATGATGATCATGATTACCATGCTATCAACCATTATAATCATAGTAATCGTCATAATGCCCACAACAATCATAACAGTCATAGCAACAATCGTATTAGCCGTAATAATCATAGTAATCGTTATACTAACTGTAATAATCATAACATCGTTATAACATACAGAATAATCATGGAAATAACCTAATAATCGTTATAACAACCATAATAATCTTATTAACCATTATAATAACCAGAATAATCGTAATAATGATCATAATAATTCTCACAATCATACTAGGAAACATAATAATCATAATAATCACGATAATAACCATAATAGACTTGGAAACAACCCTAATAACCATTATAATAGCCATAATAACCATAATAACCATAATAGCTATATTAATCTGTCTGATGATCATAACTACCATGCTATCAACCATTATAATCATAGTAATCGTCATAATAAGCACAACAATCATAAAAATCATAATAATAATCATAATTATCATAGCAACAATCATAATAGACGTAATCATCATAGTAATAGTTATACTAACCGTAATAGTCATAACATCGCAATAATAAGCAGAATGGTCAGGAAAAAAACCTGATAATGGTTATTATAGCCATAATAATCGTAATAGTCGTAATCGCCGTAAGAATCTCAGTGATGATCATAGTATTCGTCATAATCATACTAAGAAACATAATAATCATAATAATCATGATAATGACCATAATAGACATGGAAACAACCACAATAACCATTATAATTGCCATAATAGCCATAACAATCTTAATAGCCATAGTAACCTGACTGATGATCATAATTACCATGCTATCAACAATTATAATCATAGTAATCGTCATAATACCCACAACAAACATAACAATCATAATAATAGTCATAATAATCATAGCAACAGTCATAATAGACGTAATAATCATAGTAATAGTTATACTGACTGTAATAATCATAACATCGTTATAATATACAGAATAATCATGGAAATAACCTAATAATCGTTATTACAGCCATAACAATCTTAATAACCATAATAACCAGAATAATCATAATAATGCTCATAATAACCCTCACAATAATACTAAGCAACATTATAATCATAATAATCATGAGAATAACCATAATAGACTTGGAAACAGCCATAATAACCATTATAATAGCCATATTAACCATAATAATCATAATAGTTATAGTAATCTGAATGATGATCATAATTACCATGCTATCAACAATTATAATCATAGTAATCGTCATAATAACCACAACAAACATAACAATCATAATAATAATGATAATAAACATAACAATAACCATAATAAACTTGGAAACAACCATAATAATCATTATAATAGCCACGATAACCATATTAATAGTAATAGCTATGGTAATCTGAATGATCGTCATGTTTACCATGCTATCAACCATTATAGTCATAGTAAGCGACATAATAACCACAACAATCATAAGAATCATAATAATAATCATAATTATCATAGCAACAATCATAATAGCCGTAATAATCATAGTAATAGTTATACTAACCGTAATAGTCATAACATCGTAATAATAAACAGAATGGTCAGGAAAAAAATCTAATAATCGTTATTATAGCCATAATAATCGTAATAGTCGTAATCGCCCTAAGAACCTCAGTGATTATCATAATATTCGTCATAATCATACTAAGAAACATAATAATCATAATAATCATGATAATGACCATAATAGACATGGAAACAACCACAATAACCATTATAGTTGCCATAATAGCCATAATAATCATAATAGCTATTGTAATCTGAATGATGATCATAATTACCATGCTATCAACAATTATAATCATGGTAATCGTCATAATAACCACAAAAATCATAACAATCATAATAATAATAATAATAAACATGACAATAACCATAATAAACTTGGAAACAACCATAATAACCATTATAATAGCCATGATAACCATATTCATCATAATAGCTATAGTAATCTGAATGATGATCATGTTTACCATGCTATCAACCATTATAATCATAGTAATCGTCATAATAACCACAACAATCATAAAAATCCTAATAATAATCATAATTATCATAGCAACAATCATAATAGACGTAATAATCATAGTAATAGTTATACTGACTGTAATAATCATAACATCGTTATAATATACAGAATAATCATGGAAATAACCTAATAATCGTTATTACAGCCATAACAATCTTAATAACCATAATAACCAGAATAATCATAATAATGCTCATAATAACCCTCACAATAATACTAAACAACATTATAATCATAATAATCATGAGAATAACCATAATAGACTTGGAAACAGCCATAATAACCATTATAATAGCCATATTAACCATAATAATCATAATAGTTATAGTAATCTGAATGATGATCATAATTACCATGCTATCAACAATTATAATCATAGTAATCGTCTTAAAACCCACAACAAACATAACAATCATAATAATAATGATAATAAACATGACAATAACCATAATAAACTTGGAAACAACCATAATAACCATTATAATAGCCACGATAACCATATTAATAATAATAGCTATGGTAATCTGAATGATCGTCATGTTTACCATGCTATCAACCATTATAGTCATAGTAAGCGTCATAATAACCACAACAATCATAAGAATCATAATAATAATCATAATTATCATAGCAACAATCATAATAGCCGTAATAATCATAGTAATAGTTATACTAACCGTAATAGTCATAACATCGTAATAATAAACAGAATGGTCAGGAAAAAAATCTAATAATCGTTAATATAGCCATAATAATCGTAATAGTCGTAACCGCCATAAGAACCTCAGTGATTATCATAATATTCGTCATAATCATACTAAGAAACATAATAATCATAATAATCATGATAATGACCATAATAGACATGGAAACAACCACAATAACCATTATAATTGCCATAATAGCCATAATAATCATAATAGCTATTGTAATCTGAATGATGATCATAGTAACCATGCTGTGAACCATTATAATCGTTGTAATCGTCATAATAACCACAACAATCATAACAATCATAATAATAATCACAATAATCATAGCAACAATCATAATAGCCGTGATAATCACAGTAATAGTTATACTAACCGTAATAGTCATAACAGCGTAATGATAAACAGAATAATCATGGAAATAGCCTAATAATAGTTATTGCAGCCATATAATTCTTAATAACCATAATAAGCAGAATAACCATAATAATGGTCATAATAATCCTCACAATCATACTAAGAAACATAATAATCATAATAATCATGATAATAACCATAATAGACTTGGAAAAAACCCTAATAAACATTATAATAGCCATAATAACCGTAATAACCATAATAGCTATATTAATCTGACTGATGATCATAACTACCATGCTATCAACAACTATAATCATAGTAATCGTCATAATAACCACAACAAACATAACAATCATAATAATAATAATAATAAACATGACAATAACAATAATAAACTTGGAAACAACCATAATAACCATTATAATAGCCATGATAACCATATTCATCGTAATAGCTATAGTAATCTGAATGATGATCATGTTTACCATGCTATCAACCATTATAATCATAGTAATCGTCATAATAACCACAACAAACATAACAATCATAATAATAATCATAATAATCATAGCAACAATCATAATAGACGTAATAATCATAGTAATAGTTATACTGACTCTAATAATCATAACATCGTAATAATAAACAGAATAGTCATGGAAATAACCTAATAAACGTTATTACAGCCATAATAATCTTAATAACCATAATAACCAGAATAATCATCATAATGATCATGATAATCATCACACCCATACTATGAAACATTATAATCATAATAATCAGAATAATAACCATAATAGACTTGGAAACAATCATAATAACCATTATAATAGCCATAATAACCATAATAATCTTAATAGCCACAGTAATCCGAATTATGACCATAATAAACATGCTATCAACCATTATAATCATAGTAATCGTCATGATAACCACGACAATCATAACAATCATAGGAATAATCATAATTATCATAGCAACAATCATAATATCCGTAATAATCATAGTAATAGTTATACTAACCGTAATAGTCATAACATCGTAATAATAAACAGAATGAACATAGAAATTACCTAATAATTGTTATTCTTGCCATGATAATCGTAATAGTCGTAATCACCATAAGAATGTCATTGATGATCATAGTATTCGTCATAATCATGCTAAGAAACATAATAATCATAATAATCATGATAATGACCATAATAGACATGGAAACAACCACAATAACCATTATAATTGCCATAATAGCCATAATAATCATAATAGCTATTGTAATCTGAATGATGATCATAGTAACCATGCTATGAACCATTATAATCATTGTAATCGTCATAATAACCACAACAATCATAACAATCATAATAATAATCACAATAATCATAGCAACAATCATAATAGCCGTGATAATCACAGTAATAGTTATACTAACCGTAATAGTCATAACATCGTAATGATAAACAGAATAATCATGGAAATAGCCTAATAATAGTTATTGCAGCCATATAATTCTTAATAACCATAATAAGCAGAATAACCATAATAATGGTCATAATAATCCTCACAATCATACTAAGAAACATAATAATCATAATAATCATGATAATAACCATAATAGACTTGGAAACAACCCTAATAAACATTATAATAGCCATAATAACCGTAATAACCATAATAGCTATATTAATCTGACTGATGATCATAACTACCATGCTATTAACAACTATAATCATAGTAATCGTCATAATAACCACAACAAACATAACAATCATAATAATAATAATAATAAACATGACAATAACCATAACAAACTTGGAAACAACCATAATAACCATTATAATAGCCATGATAACCATATTCATCATAATAGCTATAGTAATCTGAATGATGATCATGTTTACCATGCTATCAACCATTATAATCATAGTAATCGTCATAATAACCACAACAATCATAAAAATCATAATAATAATCATAATTATCATAGCAACAATCATAATAGCCGTAATAATCATAGTAATAGTTATACTAACCGTAATAGTCATAACATCGTAATAATAAACAGAATGATCAGGAAAAAAACCTAATAATCGTTATTATAGCCATAATAATCTTAACAACCATAAGAACCAGAATAATCATAATAATGATCATAATAATACTCACAATCATACAAAGAAACATAATAATCATAATAATCATGATAATAACCATAATAGATTTGGAAACAACCCTAATAACCATTATAATAGCCATAATAACCATAATAACCATAATAGCTATATTAATCTGTCTGATGATCATAACTACCATGCTATCAACCATTATAATCATAGTAATCGTCATAATAAGCACAACAATCATAAAAATCATAATAATAATCATAATAATCATAGCAACAATCATAATAGACGTCAAAATCATAGTAATAGTTATACTGACTCTAATAATCATAACATCGTAATAATAAACAGAATATTCATGGAAATAACCTAATAAACGTTATTACAGCCATAATAACCTTAATAACCATAATAACCAGAATAATCACCATAATGATCATGATAATCATCACAACCATACTATGAAACATTATAATCATAATAATCATAATAATAACCATAATAGACTTGGAAACAATCATAATAACCATTATAATAGCCATAATAACCATAATAATCTTAATAGCCATAGTAATCCGAATTATGACCATAATAAACATGCTATCAACCATTATAATCATAGTAATCGTCATGATAACCACGACAATCATAACAATCATAGGAATAATCATAATTATCATAGCAACAATCATAATATCCGTAATAATCATAGTAATAGTTATACTAACCGTAATAGTCATAACATCGTAATAATAAACAGAATGAACATAGAAATTACCTAATCATTGTTATTATTGCCATAATAATCGTAATAGTCGTAATCACCATAAGAATGTCATTGATGATCATAGTATTCGTCATAATCATGCTAAGAAACATAATAATCATAATAATCATGATAATAACCATAATAGACTTGGAAACAGCCATAATAACAATTATAATAGCCATAACAACCATAATAATCATAATACTTATAGTAATCTGAATGATGATCATAATTACCATGCTATCAACAACTATAATCATAGTAATCGTCATAATAACCACAACAAACATAACAATCATAATAATAATAATAATAAACATGACAATAACCATAATAAACTTGGAAACAATCATAATAACCACTATAATGGCCATGATAACCATATTAATCATAATAGCTGTAGTAATCTGAATGATGATCATGATTACCATGCTATCAACCATGATAATCATAGTAATCGTCATAATAACCACAACAAACATAACAATCATAATAATAATCATAATAATCATAGCAACAATCATAATAGACGTAATAATCATAGTAATAGTTATACTGACTCTAATAATCATAACATCGTAATAATAAACAGAATAATCATGGAAATAACCTAATAAACGTTATTACAGCCATAATAATCTTAATAACCATAATAACCAGAATAATCATCATAATGATCATGATAATCATCACACCCATACTATGAAACATTATAATCATAATAATCATAATAATAACCATAATAGACTTGGAAACAATCATAATAACCATTATAATAGCCATAATAACCATAATAATCTTAATAGCCATAGTAATCCGAATTATGACCATAATAAACATGCTATCAACCATTATAATCATAGTAATCGTCATAATAACCACAACAATCATAAAAATCCTAATAATAATCATAATTATCATAGCAACAATCATAATAGACGTAATAATCATAGTAATAGTTATACTGACTGTAATAATCATAACATCGTTATAATATACAGAATAATCATGGAAATAACCTAATAATCGTTATTACAGCCATAACAATCTTAATAACCATAATAACCAGAATAATCATAATAATGCTCATAATAACCCTCACAATAATACTAAACAACATTATAATCATAATAATCATGAGAATAACCATAATAGACTTGGAAACAGCCATAATAACCATTATAATAGCCATATTAACCATAATAATCATAATAGTTATAGTAATCTGAATGATGATCATAATTACCATGCTATCAACAATTATAATCATAGTAATCGTCTTAAAACCCACAACAAACATAACAATCATAATAATAATGATAATAAACATGACAATAACCATAATAAACTTGGAAACAACCATAATAACCATTATAATAGCCACGATAACCATATTAATAATAATAGCTATGGTAATCTGAATGATCGTCATGTTTACCATGCTATCAACCATTATAGTCATAGTAAGCGTCATAATAACCACAACAATCATAAGAATCATAATAATAATCATAATTATCATAGCAACAATCATAATAGCCGTAATAATCATAGTAATAGTTATACTAACCGTAATAGTCATAACATCGTAATAATAAACAGAATGGTCAGGAAAAAAATCTAATAATCGTTAATATAGCCATAATAATCGTAATAGTCGTAACCGCCATAAGAACCTCAGTGATTATCATAATATTCGTCATAATCATACTAAGAAACATAATAATCATAATAATCATGATAATGACCATAATAGACATGGAAACAACCACAATAACCATTATAATTGCCATAATAGCCATAATAATCATAATAGCTATTGTAATCTGAATGATGATCATAGTAACCATGCTGTGAACCATTATAATCGTTGTAATCGTCATAATAACCACAACAATCATAACAATCATAATAATAATCACAATAATCATAGCAACAATCATAATAGCCGTGATAATCACAGTAATAGTTATACTAACCGTAATAGTCATAACAGCGTAATGATAAACAGAATAATCATGGAAATAGCCTAATAATAGTTATTGCAGCCATATAATTCTTAATAACCATAATAAGCAGAATAACCATAATAATGGTCATAATAATCCTCACAATCATACTAAGAAACATAATAATCATAATAATCATGATAATAACCATAATAGACTTGGAAAAAACCCTAATAAACATTATAATAGCCATAATAACCGTAATAACCATAATAGCTATATTAATCTGACTGATGATCATAACTACCATGCTATCAACAACTATAATCATAGTAATCGTCATAATAACCACAACAAACATAACAATCATAATAATAATAATAATAAACATGACAATAACAATAATAAACTTGGAAACAACCATAATAACCATTATAATAGCCATGATAACCATATTCATCGTAATAGCTATAGTAATCTGAATGATGATCATGTTTACCATGCTATCAACCATTATAATCATAGTAATCGTCATAATAACCACAACAAACATAACAATCATAATAATAATCATAATAATCATAGCAACAATCATAATAGACGTAATAATCATAGTAATAGTTATACTGACTCTAATAATCATAACATCGTAATAATAAACAGAATAGTCATGGAAATAACCTAATAAACGTTATTACAGCCATAATAATCTTAATAACCATAATAACCAGAATAATCATCATAATGATCATGATAATCATCACACCCATACTATGAAACATTATAATCATAATAATCAGAATAATAACCATAATAGACTTGGAAACAATCATAATAACCATTATAATAGCCATAATAACCATAATAATCTTAATAGCCACAGTAATCCGAATTATGACCATAATAAACATGCTATCAACCATTATAATCATAGTAATCGTCATGATAACCACGACAATCATAACAATCATAGGAATAATCATAATTATCATAGCAACAATCATAATATCCGTAATAATCATAGTAATAGTTATACTAACCGTAATAGTCATAACATCGTAATAATAAACAGAATGAACATAGAAATTACCTAATAATTGTTATTCTTGCCATGATAATCGTAATAGTCGTAATCACCATAAGAATGTCATTGATGATCATAGTATTCGTCATAATCATGCTAAGAAACATAATAATCATAATAATCATGATAATGACCATAATAGACATGGAAACAACCACAATAACCATTATAATTGCCATAATAGCCATAATAATCATAATAGCTATTGTAATCTGAATGATGATCATAGTAACCATGCTATGAACCATTATAATCATTGTAATCGTCATAATAACCACAACAATCATAACAATCATAATAATAATCACAATAATCATAGCAACAATCATAATAGCCGTGATAATCACAGTAATAGTTATACTAACCGTAATAGTCATAACATCGTAATGATAAACAGAATAATCATGGAAATAGCCTAATAATAGTTATTGCAGCCATATAATTCTTAATAACCATAATAAGCAGAATAACCATAATAATGGTCATAATAATCCTCACAATCATACTAAGAAACATAATAATCATAATAATCATGATAATAACCATAATAGACTTGGAAACAACCCTAATAAACATTATAATAGCCATAATAACCGTAATAACCATAATAGCTATATTAATCTGACTGATGATCATAACTACCATGCTATTAACAACTATAATCATAGTAATCGTCATAATAACCACAACAAACATAACAATCATAATAATAATAATAATAAACATGACAATAACCATAACAAACTTGGAAACAACCATAATAACCATTATAATAGCCATGATAACCATATTCATCATAATAGCTATAGTAATCTGAATGATGATCATGTTTACCATGCTATCAACCATTATAATCATAGTAATCGTCATAATAACCACAACAATCATAAAAATCATAATAATAATCATAATTATCATAGCAACAATCATAATAGCCGTAATAATCATAGTAATAGTTATACTAACCGTAATAGTCATAACATCGTAATAATAAACAGAATGATCAGGAAAAAAACCTAATAATCGTTATTATAGCCATAATAATCTTAACAACCATAAGAACCAGAATAATCATAATAATGATCATAATAATACTCACAATCATACAAAGAAACATAATAATCATAATAATCATGATAATAACCATAATAGATTTGGAAACAACCCTAATAACCATTATAATAGCCATAATAACCATAATAACCATAATAGCTATATTAATCTGTCTGATGATCATAACTACCATGCTATCAACCATTATAATCATAGTAATCGTCATAATAAGCACAACAATCATAAAAATCATAATAATAATCATAATAATCATAGCAACAATCATAATAGACGTCAAAATCATAGTAATAGTTATACTGACTCTAATAATCATAACATCGTAATAATAAACAGAATATTCATGGAAATAACCTAATAAACGTTATTACAGCCATAATAACCTTAATAACCATAATAACCAGAATAATCACCATAATGATCATGATAATCATCACAACCATACTATGAAACATTATAATCATAATAATCATAATAATAACCATAATAGACTTGGAAACAATCATAATAACCATTATAATAGCCATAATAACCATAATAATCTTAATAGCCATAGTAATCCGAATTATGACCATAATAAACATGCTATCAACCATTATAATCATAGTAATCGTCATGATAACCACGACAATCATAACAATCATAGGAATAATCATAATTATCATAGCAACAATCATAATATCCGTAATAATCATAGTAATAGTTATACTAACCGTAATAGTCATAACATCGTAATAATAAACAGAATGAACATAGAAATTACCTAATCATTGTTATTATTGCCATAATAATCGTAATAGTCGTAATCACCATAAGAATGTCATTGATGATCATAGTATTCGTCATAATCATGCTAAGAAACATAATAATCATAATAATCATGATAATAACCATAATAGACTTGGAAACAGCCATAATAACAATTATAATAGCCATAACAACCATAATAATCATAATACTTATAGTAATCTGAATGATGATCATAATTACCATGCTATCAACAACTATAATCATAGTAATCGTCATAATAACCACAACAAACATAACAATCATAATAATAATAATAATAAACATGACAATAACCATAATAAACTTGGAAACAATCATAATAACCACTATAATGGCCATGATAACCATATTAATCATAATAGCTGTAGTAATCTGAATGATGATCATGATTACCATGCTATCAACCATGATAATCATAGTAATCGTCATAATAACCACAACAAACATAACAATCATAATAATAATCATAATAATCATAGCAACAATCATAATAGACGTAATAATCATAGTAATAGTTATACTGACTCTAATAATCATAACATCGTAATAATAAACAGAATAATCATGGAAATAACCTAATAAACGTTATTACAGCCATAATAATCTTAATAACCATAATAACCAGAATAATCATCATAATGATCATGATAATCATCACACCCATACTATGAAACATTATAATCATAATAATCATAATAATAACCATAATAGACTTGGAAACAATCATAATAACCATTATAATAGCCATAATAACCATAATAATCTTAATAGCCATAGTAATCCGAATTATGACCATAATAAACATGCTATCAACCATTATAATCATAGTAATCGTCATGATAACCACGACAATCATAACAATCATAGGAATAATCATAATTATCATAGCAACAATCATAATATCCGTAATAATCATAGTAATAGTTATACTAACCGTAATAGTCATAACATCGTAATAATAAACAGAATGAACATAGAAATTACCTAATAATTGTTATTATTGCCATGATAATCGTAATAGTCGTAATCACCATAAGAATGTCATTGATGATCATAGTATTCGTCATAATCGTGCTAAGAAACATAATAATCATAATAATCATGATAATGACCATAATAGACATGGAAACAACCACAATAACCATTATAATTGCCATAATAGCCATAATAATCATAATAGCTATTGTAATCTGAATGATGATCATAGTAACCATGCTATGAACCATTATAATCATTGTAATCGTCATAATAACCACAACAATCATAACAATCATAATAATAATCACAATAATCATAGCAACAATCATAATAGCCGTGATAATCACAGTAATAGTTATACTAACCGTAATAGTCATAACATCGTAATGATAAACAGAATAATCATGGAAATAGCCTAATAATAGTTATTGCAGCCATATAATTCTTAATAACCATAATAAGCAGAATAACCATAATAATGGTCATAATAATCCTCACAATCATACTAAGAAACATAATAATCATAATAATCATGATAATAACCATAATAGACTTGGAAACAACCCTAATAAACATTATAATAGCCATAATAACCGTAATAACCATAATAGCTATATTAATCTGACTGATGATCATAACTACCATGCTATTAACAACTATAATCATAGTAATCGTCATAATAACCACAACAAACATAACAATCATAATAATAATAATAATAAACATGACAATAACCATAACAAACTTGGAAACAACCATAATAACCATTATAATAGCCATGATAACCATATTGATCATAATAGCTATAGTAATCTGAATGATGATCATGTTTACCATGCTATCAACCATTATAATCATAGTAATCGTCATAATAACCACAACAATCATAAAAATCATAATAATAATCATAATTATCATAGCAACAATCATAATAGCCGTAATAATCATAGTAATAGTTATACTAACCGTAATAGTCATAATATCGTAATAATAAACAGAATGATCAGGAAAAAAACCTAATAATCGTTATTATAGCCATAATAATCTTAACAACCATAAGAACCAGAATAATCATAATAATGATCATAATAATACTCACAATCATACAAAGAAACATAATAATCATAATAATCATGATAATAACCATAATAGATTTGGAAACAACCCTAATAACCATTATAATAGCCATAATAACCATAATAACCATAATAGCTATATTAATCTGTCTGATGATCATAACTACCATGCTATCAACCATTATAATCATAGTAATCGTCATAATAAGCACAACAATCATAAAAATCATAATAATAATCATAATAATCATAGCAACAATCATAATAGACGTCAAAATCATAGTAATAGTTATACTGACTCTAATAATCATAACATCGTAATAATAAACAGAATATTCACGGAAATAACCTAATAAACGTTATTACAGCCATAATAACCTTAATAACCATAATAACCAGAATAATCACCATAATGATCATGATAATCATCACAACCATACTATGAAACATTATAATCATAATAATCATAATAATAACCATAATAGACTTGGAAACAATCATAATAACCATTATAATAGCCATAATAACCATAATAATCTTAATAGCCATAGTAATCCGAATTATGACCATAATAAACATGCTATCAACCATTATAATCATAGTAATCGTCATGATAACCACGACAATCATAACAATCATAGGAATAATCATAATTATCATAGCAACAATCATAATATCCGTAATAATCATAGTAATAGTTATACTAACCGTAATAGTCATAACATCGTAATAATAAACAGAATGAACATAGAAATTACCTAATCATTGTTATTATTGCCATAATAATCGTAATAGTCGTAATCACCATAAGAATGTCATTGATGATCATAGTATTCGTCATAATCATGCTAAGAAACATAATAATCATAATAATCATGATAATAACCATAATAGACTTGGAAACAGCCATAATAACAATTATAATAGCCATAACAACCATAATAATCATAATACTTATAGTAATCTGAATGATGATCATAATTACCATGCTATCAACAACTATAATCATAGTAATCGTCATAATAACCACAACAAACATAACAATCATAATAATAATAATAATAAACATGACAATAACCATAATAAACTTGGAAACAATCATAATAACCACTATAATGGCCATGATAACCATATTAATCATAATAGCTGTAGTAATCTGAATGATGATCATGATTACCATGCTATCAACCATGATAATCATAGTAATCGTCATAATAACCACAACAAACATAACAATCATAATAATAATCATAATAATCATAGCAACAATCATAATAGACGTAATAATCATAGTAATAGTTATACTGACTCTAATAATCATAACATCGTAATAATAAACAGAATAATCATGGAAATAACCTAATAAACGTTATTACAGCCATAATAATCTTAATAACCATAATAACCAGAATAATCATCATAATGATCATGATAATCATCACACCCATACTATGAAACATTATAATCATAATAATCATAATAATAACCATAATAGACTTGGAAACAATCATAATAACCATTATAATAGCCATAATAACCATAATAATCTTAATAGCCATAGTAATCCGAATTATGACCATAATAAACATGCTATCAACCATTATAATCATAGTAATCGTCATGATAACCACGACAATCATAACAATCATAGGAATAATCATAATTATCATAGCAACAATCATAATATCCGTAATAATCATAGTAATAGTTATACTAACCGTAATAGTCATAACATCGTAATAATAAACAGAATGAACATAGAAATTACCTAATAATTGTTATTATTGCCATGATAATCGTAATAGTCGTAATCACCATAAGAATGTCATTGATGATCATAGTATTCGTCATAATCGTGCTAAGAAACATAATAATCATAATAATCATGATAATGACCATAATAGACATGGAAACAACCACAATAACCATTATAATTGCCATAATAGCCATAATAATCATAATAGCTATTGTAATCTGAATGATGATCATAGTAACCATGCTATGAACCATTATAATCATTGTAATCGTCATAATAACCACAACAATCATAACAATCATAATAATAATCACAATAATCATAGCAACAATCATAATAGCCGTGATAATCACAGTAATAGTTATACTAACCGTAATAGTCATAACATCGTAATGATAAACAGAATAATCATGGAAATAGCCTAATAATAGTTATTGCAGCCATATAATTCTTAATAACCATAATAAGCAGAATAACCATAATAATGGTCATAATAATCCTCACAATCATACTAAGAAACATAATAATCATAATAATCATGATAATAACCATAATAGACTTGGAAACAACCCTAATAAACATTATAATAGCCATAATAACCGTAATAACCATAATAGCTATATTAATCTGACTGATGATCATAACTACCATGCTATTAACAACTATAATCATAGTAATCGTCATAATAACCACAACAAACATAACAATCATAATAATAATAATAATAAACATGACAATAACCATAACAAACTTGGAAACAACCATAATAACCATTATAATAGCCATGATAACCATATTGATCATAATAGCTATAGTAATCTGAATGATGATCATGTTTACCATGCTATCAACCATTATAATCATAGTAATCGTCATAATAACCACAACAATCATAAAAATCATAATAATAATCATAATTATCATAGCAACAATCATAATAGCCGTAATAATCATAGTAATAGTTATACTAACCGTAATAGTCATAATATCGTAATAATAAACAGAATGATCAGGAAAAAAACCTAATAATCGTTATTATAGCCATAATAATCTTAACAACCATAAGAACCAGAATAATCATAATAATGATCATAATAATACTCACAATCATACAAAGAAACATAATAATCATAATAATCATGATAATAACCATAATAGATTTGGAAACAACCCTAATAACCATTATAATAGCCATAATAACCATAATAACCATAATAGCTATATTAATCTGTCTGATGATCATAACTACCATGCTATCAACCATTATAATCATAGTAATCGTCATAATAAGCACAACAATCATAAAAATCATAATAATAATCATAATAATCATAGCAACAATCATAATAGACGTCAAAATCATAGTAATAGTTATACTGACTCTAATAATCATAACATCGTAATAATAAACAGAATATTCACGGAAATAACCTAATAAACGTTATTACAGCCATAATAACCTTAATAACCATAATAACCAGAATAATCACCATAATGATCATGATAATCATCACAACCATACTATGAAACATTATAATCATAATAATCATAATAATAACCATAATAGACTTGGAAACAATCATAATAACCATTATAATAGCCATAATAACCATAATAATCTTAATAGCCATAGTAATCCGAATTATGACCATAATAAACATGCTATCAACCATTATAATCATAGTAATCGTCATGATAACCACGACAATCATAACAATCATAGGAATAATCATAATTATCATAGCAACAATCATAATATCCGTAATAATCATAGTAATAGTTATACTAACCGTAATAGTCATAACATCGTAATAATAAACAGAATGAACATAGAAATTACCTAATAATTGTTATTATTGCCATGATAATCGTAATAGTCGTAATCACCATAAGAATGTCATTGATGATCATAGTATTCGTCATAATCATGCTAAGAAACATAATAATCATAATAATCATGATAATGACCATAATAGACATGGAAACAACCACAATAACCATTATAATTACCATAATAGCCATAATAATCATAATAGCTATTGTAATCTGAATGATGATCATAGTAACCATGCTATGAACCATTATAATCATTGTAATCGTCATAATAACCACAACAATCATAACAATCATAATAATAATCACAATAATCATAGCAACAATCATAATAGCCGTGATAATCACAGTAATAGTTATACTAACCGTAATAGTCATAACATCGTAATGATAAACAGAATAATCATGGAAATAGCCTAATAATAGTTATTGCAGCCATATAATTCTTAATAACCATAATAAGCAGAATAACCATAATAATGGTCATAATAATCCTCACAATCATACTAAGAAACATAATAATCATAATAATCATGATAATAACCATAATAGACTTGGAAACAACCCTAATAAACATTATAATAGCCATAATAACCGTAATAACCATAATAGCTATATTAATCTGACTGATGATCATAACTACCATGCTATTAACAACTATAATCATAGTAATCGTCATAATAACCACAACAAACATAACAATCATAATAATAATAATAATAAACATGACAATAACCATAACAAACTTGGAAACAACCATAATAACCATTATAATAGCCATGATAACCATATTGATCATAATAGCTATAGTAATCTGAATGATGATGATGTTTACCATGCTATCAACCATTATAATCATAGTAATCGTCATAATAACCACAACAATCATAAAAATCATAATAATAATCATAATTATCATAGCAACAATCATAATAGCCGTAATAATCATAGTAATAGTTATACTAACCGTAATAGTCATAATATCGTAATAATAAACAGAATGATCAGGAAAAAAACCTAATAATCGTTATTATAGCCATAATAATCTTAACAACCATAAGAACCAGAATAATCATAATAATGATCATAATAATACTCACAATCATACAAAGAAACATAATAATCATAATAATCATGATAATAACCATAATAGATTTGGAAACAACCCTAATAACCATTATAATAGCCATAATAACCATAATAACCATAATAGCTATATTAATCTGTCTGATGATCATAACTACCATGCTATCAACCATTATAATCATAGTAATCGTCATAATAAGCACAACAATCATAAAAATCATAATAATAATCATAATAATCATAGCAACAATCATAATAGACGTCAAAATCATAGTAATAGTTATACTGACTCTAATAATCATAACATCGTAATAATAAACAGAATATTCACGGAAATAACCTAATAAACGTTATTACAGCCATAATAACCTTAATAACCATAATAACCAGAATAATCACCATAATGATCATGATAATCATCACAACCATACTATGAAACATTATAATCATAATAATCATAATAATAACCATAATAGACTTGGAAACAATCATAATAACCATTATAATAGCCATAATAACCATAATAATCTTAATAGCCATAGTAATCCGAATTATGACCATAATAAACATGCTATCAACCATTATAATCATAGTAATCGTCATGATAACCACGACAATCATAACAATCATAGGAATAATCATAATTATCATAGCAACAATCATAATATCCGTAATAATCATAGTAATAGTTATACTAACCGTAATAGTCATAACATCGTAATAATAAACAGAATGAACATAGAAATTACCTAATAATTGTTATTATTGCCATGATAATCGTAATAGTCGTAATCACCATAAGAATGTCATTGATGATCATAGTATTCGTCATAATCATGCTAAGAAACATAATAATCATAATAATCATGATAATGACCATAATAGACATGGAAACAACCACAATAACCATTATAATTACCATAATAGCCATAATAATCATAATAGCTATTGTAATCTGAATGATGATCATAGTAACCATGCTATGAACCATTATAATCATTGTAATCGTCATAATAACCACAACAATCATAACAATCATAATAATAATCACAATAATCATAGCAACAATCATAATAGCCGTGATAATCACAGTAATAGTTATACTAACCGTAATAGTCATAACATCGTAATGATAAACAGAATAATCATGGAAATAGCCTAATAATAGTTATTGCAGCCATATAATTCTTAATAACCATAATAAGCAGAATAACCATCATAATGGTCATAATAATCCTCACAATCATACTAAGAAACATAATAATCATAATAATCGTGATAATAACCATAATAGACTTGGAAACAACCCTAATAAACATTATAATAGCCATAATAACCGTAATAACCATAATAGCTATATTAATCTGACTGATGATCATAACTACCATGCTATTAACAACTATAATCATAGTAATCGTCATAATAACCACAACAAACATAACAATCATAATAATAATAATAATAAACATGACAATAACCATAACAAACTTGGAAACAACCATAATAACAATTATAACAGCCATGATAACCATATTCATCATAATAGCTATAGTAATCTGAATGATGATCATGTTTACCATGCTATCAACCATTATAATCATAGTAATCGTCATAATAACCACAACAATCATAAAAATCATAATAATAATCATAATTATCATAGCAACAATCATAATAGCCGTAATAATCATAGTAATAGTTATACTAACCGTAATAGTCATAACATCGTAATAATAAACAGAATGATCAGGAAAAAAACCTAATAATCGTTATTATAGCCATAATAATCTTAACAACCATAAGAACCAGAATAATCATAATAATGATCATAATAATACTCACAATCATACAAAGAAACATAATAATCATAATAATCATGATAATAACCATAATAGATTTGGAAACAACCCTAATAACCATTATAATAGCCATAATAACCATAATAACCATAATAGCTATAGTAATCTGACTGATGATCATAATTACCATGCTATCAACAATTATAATCATGGTAATCGTCATAATAACCACAAAAATCATAACAATCATAATAATAGTCATAATAATCATAGCAACAATCATAATAGACGTAATTATCATAGTAATAGTTATACTAACTGTACCAATCATAACATTGTAATAATAAACAGAATAATCATGGAAATAACCTAATAATCGTTATTATAGCCATAATAATCATAATAGTCGTAATCACCATAAGCATCTCAGTGATGATCATAATAATCCTCACAATCATACTAAGAAACATAATAATCATAATAATCATGATAAGAACCATAATAGACCTGTAAACAACCCTAATAACCATTATAATAGCCATAATAACCATAATAACCATAATAGCTATATTAATCTGACTGATGATCATAACAGCCATGCTATCAACAACTATAATCATAGTAATCGTCATAATAACCACAACAAACATAACAATCATAATAATAATAATAATAAACATGACAATAACCATAATAAACTTGGAAACAATCATAATAACCATTATAATGGCCATGATAACCATATTAATCATAATAGCTGTAGTAATCTGAATGATGATCATGATTACCATGCTATCAACCATGATAATCATAGTAATCGTCATAATAACCACAACAATCATAACAATCATAATAATAATCATAATAATCATAGCAACAATCATAATAGACGTCAAAATCATAGTAATAGTTATACTGACTCTAATAATCATAACATCGTAATAATAAACAGAATAATCATGGAAATAACCTAATAAACGTTATTACAGCCATAATAACCTTAATAACCATAATAACCAGAATAATCACCATAATGATCATGATAATCGTCACAACCATACTATGAAACATTATAATCATAATAATCATAATAATAACCATAATAGACTTGGAAACAATCATAATAACCATTATAATAGCCATAATAACCATAATAATCTTAATAGCCATAGTAATCCGAATTATGACAATTATAAACATGCTATCAACCATTATAATCATAGTAATCGTCATGATGACCACGACAATCATAACAATCATAGGAATAATCATAATTATCATAGCAACAATCATAATATCCGTAATAATCATAGTAATAGTTATACTAACCGTAATAGTCATAACATCGTAATAATAAACAGAATGAACATAGAAATTACCTAATAATTGTTATTATTGCCATAATAATCGTAATAGTCGTAATCACCATAAGAATGTCATTGATGATCATAGTATTCGTCATAATCATACTAAGAAACATAATAATCATAATAATCATGATAATAACCATAATAGACTTGGAAACAGCCATAATAACCATTATAATAGCCATAACAACCATAATAATCATAATAGTTATAGTAATCTGAATGATGATCATAATTACCATGCTATCAACAACTATAATCATAGTAATCGTCATAATAACCACAACAAACATAACAATCATAATAATAATAATAATAAACATGACAATAACCATAATAAACTTGGAAACAATCATAATAACCACTATAATGGCCATGATAACCATATTAATCATAATAGCTGTAGTAATCTGAATGATGATCATGATTACCATGCTATCAACCATGATAATCATAGTAATCGTCATAATAACCACAACAAACATAACAATCATAAGAATATTCATAATAATCATAGCAACAATCATAATAGCCGTAATAGTCATAGTAATAGCTATACTAACTGTAATAATCATAATATCGTAATAATAAACAGAATAATCAGGAAATAACCTAATAAACGTTATTACAGCCATAATAATCTTAATAACCATAATAACCAGAATAATCATCATAATGATCATAATAATCATCAAAACCATATTATGAAACATTATAATCATAATAATCATAATAATAACCATAATAGTCTTGGAAACAATCATAATAACCATTATAATAGCCATAATAACCATAACAATCTTAATAGCCATAGTAACCTGACTGATGATCATAATTACCATGCTATCAACAATTATAATCATAGTAATCGTCATAATACCCACAACAAACATAGCAATCATAATAATAGTCATAATAATCATAGCAACAATCATAATAGACGTAATAATCATAGTAATAGTTATACTGACTGTAATAATCATAACATCGTTATAATATACAGAATAATCATGGAAATAACCTAATAATCGTTATTACAGCCATAACAATCTTAATAACCATAATAACCAGAATAATCATAATAATGCTCATAATAACCCTCACAATAATACTAAGCAACATTATAATCATAATAATCATGAGAATAACCATAATAGACTTGGAAACAGCCATAATAACCATTATAATAGCCATATTAACCATAATAATCATAATAGTTATAGTAATCTGAATGATGATCATAATTACCATGCTATCAAAAATTATAATCATAGTAATCGTCTTAAAACCCACAACAAACATAACAATCATAATAATAATGATAATAAACATGACAATAACCATAATAAACTTGGAAACAACCATAATAACCATTATAATAGCCACGATAACCATATTAATAATAATAGCTATGGTAATCTGAATGATCGTCATGTTTACCATGCTATCAACCATTATAGTCATAGTAAGCGTCATAATAACCACAACAATCATAAGAATCATAATAATAATCATAATTATCATAGCAACAATCATAATAGCCGTAATAATCATAGTAATAGTTATACTAACCGTAATAGTCATAACATCGTAATAATAAACAGAATGAACATAGAAATTACCTAATAATTGTTATTATTGCCATGATAATCGTAATAGTCGTAATCACCATAAGAATGTCATTGATGATCATAGAATTCGTCATAATCATGCTAAGAAACATAATAATCATAATAATCATGATAATGACCATAATAGACATGGAAACAACCACAATAACCATTATAATTACCATAATAGCCATAATAATCATAATAGCTATTGTAATCTGAATGATGATCATAGTAACCATGCTATGAACCATTATAATCATTGTAATCGTCATAATAACCACAACAATCATAACAATCATAATAATAATCACAATAATCATAGCAACAATCATAATAGCCGTGATAATCACAGTAATAGTTATACTAACCGTAATAGTCATAACATCGTAATGATAAACAGAATAATCATGGAAATAGCCTAATAATAGTTATTGCAGCCATATAATTCTTAATAACCATAATAAGCAGAATAACCATCATAATGGTCATAATAATCCTCACAATCATACTAAGAAACATAATAATCATAATAATCATGATAATAACCATAATAGACTTGGAAACAACCCTAATAAACATTATAATAGCCATAATAACCGTAATAACCATAATAGCTATATTAATCTGACTGATGATCATAACTACCATGCTATTAACAACTATAATCATAGTAATCGTCATAATAACCACAACAAACATAACAATCATAATAATAATAATAATAAACATGACAATAACCATAACAAACTTGGAAACAACCATAATAACAATTATAACAGCCATGATAACCATATTCATCATAACAGCTATAGTAATCTGAATGATGATCATGTTTACCATGCTATCAACCATTATAATCATAGTAATCGTCATAATAACCACAACAATCATAAAAATCATAATAATAATCATAATTATCATAGCAACAATCATAATAGCCGTAATAATCATAGTAATAGTTATACTAACCGTAATAGTCATAACATCGTAATAATAAACAGAATGATCAGGAAAAAAACCTAATAATCGTTATTATAGCCATAATAATCTTAACAACCATAAGAACCAGAATAATCATAATAATGATCATAATAATACTCACAATCATACAAAGAAACATAATAATCATAATAATCATGATAATAACCATAATAGATTTGGAAACAACCCTAATAACCATTATAATAGCCATAATAACCATAATAACCATAATAGCTATAGTAATCTGACTGATGATCATAATTACCATGCTATCAACAATTATAATCATGGTAATCGTCATAATAACCACAAAAATCATAACAATCATAATAATAGTCATAATAATCATAGCAACAATCATAATAGACGTAATTATCATACCAATAGTTATACTAACTGTACCAATCATAACATTGTAATAATAAACAGAATAATCATGGAAATAACCTAATAATCGTTATTATAGCCATAATAATCATAATAGTCGTAATCACCATAAGCATCTCAGTGATGATCATAATAATCCTCACAATCATACTAAGAAACATAATAATCATAATAATCATGATAAGAACCATAATAGACCTGTAAACAACCCTAATAACCATTATAATAGCCATAATAACCATAATAACCATAATAGCTATATTAATCTGACTGATGATCATAACAGCCATGCTATCAACAACTATAATCATAGTAATCGTCATAATAACCACAACAAACATAACAATCATAATAATAATAATAATAAACATGACAATAACCATAATAAACTTGGAAACAATCATAATAACCATTATAATGGCCATGATAACCATATTAATCATAATAGCTGTAGTAATCTGAATGATGATCATGATTACCATGCTATCAACCATGATAATCATAGTAATCGTCATAATAACCACAACAATCATAACAATCATAATAATAATCATAATAATCATAGCAACAATCATAATAGACGTCAAAATCATAGTAATAGTTATACTGACTCTAATAATCATAACATCGTAATAATAAACAGAATAATCATGGAAATAACCTAATAAACGTTATTACAGCCATAATAACCTTAATAACCATAATAACCAGAATAATCACCATAATGATCATGATAATCGTCACAACCATACTATGAAACATTATAATCATAATAAACATAATAATAACCATAATAGACTTGGAAACAATCATAATAACCATTATAATAGCCATAATAACCATAATAATCTTAATAGCCATAGTAATCCGAATTATGACAATTATAAACATGCTATCAACCATTATAATCATAGTAATCGTCATGATGACCACGACAATCATAACAATCATAGGAATAATCATAATTATCATAGCAACAATCATAATATCCGTAATAATCATAGTAATAGTTATACTAACCGTAATAGTCATAACATCGTAATAATAAACAGAATGAACATAGAAATTACCTAATAATTGTTATTATTGCCATAATAATCGTAATAGTCGTAATCACCATAAGAATGTCATTGATGATCATAGTATTCGTCATAATCATACTAAGAAACATAATAATCATAATAATCATGATAATAACCATAATAGACTTGGAAACAGCCATAATAACCATTATAATAGCCATAACAACCATAATAATCATAATAGTTATAGTAATCTGAATGATGATCATAATTACCATGCTATCAACAATTATAATCATAGTAATCGTCATAATAACCACAACAAACATAACAATCATAATAATAATGATAATAAACATAACAATAACCATAATAAACTTGGAAACAACCATAATAACCATTATAATAGCCCTGATAACCATATTAATCATAGTAGCTATAGTAATCTGAATCATGATCATGATTACCATGCTATGAACCATTATAATCATAGTAATCGTCATAATAACTTCAACAATCATAACAATCATAAGAATATTCATAATAATCATAGCAATAATCATAATAGCCGTAATAGTCATAGTAATAGCTATACTAACTGTAATAATCATAATATCGTAATAATAAACAGAATAATCAGGAAATAACCTAATAAACGTTATTACAGCCATAATAATCTTAATAACCATAATAACCAGAATAATCATCATAATGATCATAATAATCATCAAAACCATATTATGAAACATTATAATCATAATAATCATAATAATAACCATAATAGTCTTGGAAACAATCATAATAACCATTATAATAGCCATAATGGCCATAACAATCTTAATAGGCATAGTAACCTGACTGATGATCATAATTACCATGCTATCAACAATTATAATCATAGTAATGGACATAATACCCACAACAAACATAACAATCATAATAATAGTCATAATAATCATAGCAACAATCATAATGGACGTAATAATCATAGTAATAGTTATACTGACTGTAATAGTCATAACATCGTAATAATAAACAGAATAATCATGGAAATAGCCTAATAATAGTTATTGCAGCCATATAATTCTTAATAATCATAATAAGCAGAATAACCATAATAATGGTCATAATAATCCTCACAATCATACAAAGAAACATAACAATCATAATAATCATGATAATAACCATAATAGACTTGGAAACAACCCTAATAAACATTACAATAGCCATAATAACCGTAATAACAATAATAGCTATATTAATCTGACTGATGATCATAACTACCATGCTATCAACAACTATAATCATAGTAAGCGTCATAATAACCACAACAAACATAACAATCATAATAATAATAATAATAAACATGACAATAACCATAATAAACTTGGAAACAACCATAATAACCATTATAATAGCCATGATAACCATATTCATCATAATAGCTATAGTAATCTGAATGATGATCATGTTTACCATGCTATCAACCATTATAATCATAGTAATCGTCATAATAACCACAACAATCATAAAAATCATAATAATAATCATAATTATCATAGCAACAATCATAATAGCCGTAATAATCATAGTAATAGTTATACTAACCGTAATAGTCATAACATCGTAATAATAAACAGAATGATCAGGAAAAAAACCTAATAATCGTTATTATAGCCATAATAATCTTAACAACCATAAGAACCAGAATAATCATAATAATGATCATAATAATACTCACAATCATACAAAGAAACATAATAATCATAATAATCATGATAATAACCATAATAGACTTGGAAACAGCCATAATAACCATTATAATAGCCATAACAACCATAATAATCATAATAGTTATAGTAATCTGAATGATGATCATAATTTCCATGCTATCAACAATTATAATCATAGTAATCGTCATAATAACCACAACAAACATAACAATCATAATAATAATGATAATAAACATAACAATAACCATAATAAACTTGGAAACAACCATAATAACCATTATAATAGCCCTGATAACCATATTAATCATAGTAGCTATAGTAATCTGAATCATGATCATGATTACCATGCTATGAACCATTATAATCATAGTAATCGTCATAATAACCACAACAATCATAACAATCATAAGAATATTCATAATAATCATAGCAACAATCATAATAGCCGTAATAGTCATAGTAATAGCTATACTAACTGTAATAATCATAATATCGTAATAATAAACAGAATAATCAGGAAATAACCTAATAAACGTTATTACAGCCATAATAATCTTAATAACCATAATAACCAGAATAATCATCATAATGATCATAATAATCATCAAAACCATATTATGAAACATTATAATCATAATAATCATAATAATAACCATAATAGTCTTGGAAACAATCATAATAACCATTATAATAGCCATAATAACCATAACAATCTTAATAGCCATAGTAACCTGACTGATGATCATAATTACCATGCTATCAACAATTATAATCATAGTAATCGTCATAATACCCACAACAAACATAACAATCATAATAATAGTCATAATAATCATAGCAACAATCATAATAGACGTAATAATCATAGTAATAGTTATACTGACTGTAATAATCATAACATCGTTATAATATACAGAATAATCATGGAAATAACCTAATAATCGTTATTACAGCCATAACAATCTTAATAACCATAATAACCAGAATAATCATAATAATGCTCATAATAACCCTCACAATAATACTAAGCAACATTATAATCATAATAATCATGAGAATAACCATAATAGACTTGGAAACAGCCATAATAACCATTATAATAGCCATATTAACCATAATAATCATAATAGTTATAGTAATCTGAATGATGATCATAATTACCATGCTATCAAAAATTATAATCATAGTAATCGTCTTAAAACCCACAACAAACATAACAATCATAATAATAATGATAATAAACATGACAATAACCATAATAAACTTGGAAACAACCATAATAACCATTATAATAGCCACGATAACCATATTAATAATAATAGCTATGGTAATCTGAATGATCGTCATGTTTACCATGCTATCAACCATTATAGTCATAGTAAGCGTCATAATAACCACAACAATCATAAGAATCATAATAATAATCATAATTATCATAGCAACAATCATAATAGCCGTAATAATCATAGTAATAGTTATACTAACCGTAATAGTCATAACATCGTAATAATAAACAGAATGAACATAGAAATTACCTAATAATTGTTATTATTGCCATGATAATCGTAATAGTCGTAATCACCATAAGAATGTCATTGATGATCATAGTATTCGTCATAATCATGCTAAGAAACATAATAATCATAATAATCATGATAATGACCATAATAGACATGGAAACAACCACAATAACCATTATAATTACCATAATAGCCATAATAATCATAATAGCTGTTGTAATCTGAATGATGATCATAGTAACCATGCTATGAACCATTATAATCATTGTAATCGTCATAATAACCACAACAATCATAACAATCATAATAATAATCACAATAATCATAGCAACAATCATAATAGCCGTGATAATCACAGTAATAGTTATACTAACCGTAATAGTCATAACATCGTAATGATAAACAGAATAATCATGGAAATAGCCTAATAATAGTTATTGCAGCCATATAATTCTTAATAACCATAATAAGCAGAATAACCATCATAATGGTCATAATAATCCTCACAATCATACTAAGAAACATAATAATCATAATAATCATGATAATAACCATAATAGACTTGGAAACAACCCTAATAAACATTATAATAGCCATAATAACCGTAATAACCATAATAGCTATATTAATCTGACTGATGATCATAACTACCATGCTATTAACAACTATAATCATAGTAATCGTCATAATAACCACAACAAACATAACAATCATAATAATAATAATAATAAACATGACAATAACCATAACAAACTTGGAAACAACCATAATAACAATTATAACAGCCATGATAACCATATTCATCATAATAGCTATAGTAATCTGAATGATGATCATGTTTACCATGCTATCAACCATTATAATCATAGTAATCGTCATAATAACCACAACAATCATAAAAATCATAATAATAATCATAATTATCATAGCAACAATCATAATAGCCGTAATAATCATAGTAATAGTTATACTAACCGTAATAGTCATAACATCGTAATAATAAACAGAATGATCAGGAAAAAAACCTAATAATCGTTATTATAGCCATAATAATCTTAACAACCATAAGAACCAGAATAATCATAATAATGATCATAATAATACTCACAATCATACAAAGAAACATAATAATCATAATAATCATGATAATAACCATAATAGATTTGGAAACAACCCTAATAACCATTATAATAGCCATAATAACCATAATAACCATAATAGCTATAGTAATCTGACTGATGATCATAATTACCATGCTATCAACAATTATAATCATGGTAATCGTCATAATAACCACAAAAATCATAACAATCATAATAATAGTCATAATAATCATAGCAACAATCATAATAGACGTAATTATCATAGTAATAGTTATACTAACTGTACCAATCATAACATTGTAATAATAAACAGAATAATCATGGAAATAACCTAATAATCGTTATTATAGCCATAATAATCATAATAGTCGTAATCACCATAAGCATCTCAGTGATGATCATAATAATCCTCACAATCATACTAAGAAACATAATAATCATAATAATCATGATAAGAACCATAATAGACCTGTAAACAACCCTAATAACCATTATAATAGCCATAATAACCATAATAACCATAATAGCTATATTAATCTGACTGATGATCATAACAGCCATGCTATCAACAACTATAATCATAGTAATCGTCATAATAACCACAACAAACATAACAATCATAATAATAATAATAATAAACATGACAATAACCATAATAAACTTGGAAACAATCATAATAACCATTATAATGGCCATGATAACCATATTAATCATAATAGCTGTAGTAATCTGAATGATGATCATGATTACCATGCTATCAACCATGATAATCATAGTAATCGTCATAATAACCACAACAAACATAACAATCATAATAATAATCATAATAATCATAGCAACAATCATAATAGACGTAATAATCATAGTAATAGTTATACTGACTCTAATAATCATAACATCGTAATAATAAACAGAATAGTCATGGAAATAACCTAATAAACGTTATTACAGCCATAATAATCTTAATAACCATAATAACCAGAATAATCATCATAATGATCATGATAATCATCACACCCATACTATGAAACATTATAATCATAATAATCATAATAATAACCATAATAGACTTGGAAACAATCATAATAACCATTATAATAGCCATAATAACCATAATAATCTTAATAGCCACAGTAATCCGAATTATGACCATAATAAACATGCTATCAACCATTATAATCATAGTAATCGTCATGATAACCACGACAATCATAACAATCATAGGAATAATCATAATTATCATAGCAACAATCATAATATCCGTAATAATCATAGTAATAGTTATACTAACCGTAATAGTCATAACATCGTAATAATAAACAGAATGAACATAGAAATTACCTAATAATTGTTATTATTACCATGATAATCGTAATAGTCGTAATCACCATAAGAATGTCATTGATGATCATAGTATTCGTCATAATCATGCTAAGAAACATAATAATCATAATAATCATGATAATAACCATAATAGACTTGGAAACAGCCATAATAACCATTATAATAGCCATAACAACCATAATAATCATAATAGTTATAGTAATCTGAATGATGATCATAATTACCATGCTATCAACAATTATAATCATAGTAATCGTCATAATAACCACAACAAACATAACAATCATAATAATAATGATAATAAACATAACAATAACCATAATAAACTTGGAAACAACCATAATAACCATTATAATAGCCCTGATAACCATATTAATCATAGTAGCTATAGTAATCTGAATCATGATCATGATTACCATGCTATGAACCATTATAATCATAGTAATCGTCATAATAACTTCAACAATCATAACAATCATAAGAATATTCATAATAATCATAGCAATAATCATAATAGCCGTAATAGTCATAGTAATAGCTATACTAACTGTAATAATCATAATATCGTAATAATAAACAGAATAATCAGGAAATAACCTAATAAACATTATTACAGCCATAATAATCTTAATAACCATAATAACCAGAATAATCATCATAATGATCATAATAATCATCAAAACCATATTATGAAACATTATAATCATAATAATCATAATAATAACCATAATAGTCTTGGAAACAATCATAATAACCATTATAATAGCCATAATGGCCATAACAATCTTAATAGGCATAGTAACCTGACTGATGATCATAATTACCATGCTATCAACAATTATAATCATAGTAATCGACATAATACCCACAACAAACATAACAATCATAATAATAGTCATAATAATCATAGCAACAATCATAATGGACGTAATAATCATAGTAATAGTTATACTGACTGTAATAGTCATAACATCGTAATAATAAACAGAATAATCATGGAAATAGCCTAATAATAGTTATTGCAGCCATATAATTCTTAATAATCATAATAAGCAGAATAACCATAATAATGGTCATAATAATCCTCACAATCATACAAAGAAACATAACAATCATAATAATCATGATAATAACCATAATAGACTTGGAAACAACCCTAATAAACATTACAATAGCCATAATAACCGTAATAACAATAATAGCTATATTAATCTGACTGATGATCATAACTACCATGCTATCAACAACTATAATCATAGTAATCGTCATAATAACCACAACAAACATAACAATCATAATAATAATAATAATAAACATGACAATAACCATAATAAACTTGGAAACAACCATAATAACCATTATAATAGCCATGATAACCATATTCATCATAATAGCTATAGTAATCTGAATGATGATCATGTTTACCATGCTATCAACCATTATAATCATAGTAATCGTCATAATAACCACAACAATCATAAAAATCATAATAATAATCATAATTATCATAGCAACAATCATAATAGCCGTAATAATCATAGTAATAGTTATACTAACCGTAATAGTCATAACATCGTAATAATAAACAGAATGATCAGGAAAAAAACCTAATAATCGTTATTATAGCCATAATAATCTTAACAACCATAAGAACCAGAATAATCATAATAATGATCATAATAATACTCACAATCATACAAAGAAACATAATAATCATAATAATCATGATAATAACCATAATAGACTTGGAAACAGCCATAATAACCATTATAATAGCCATAACAACCATAATAATCATAATAGTTATAGTAATCTGAATGATGATCATAATTTCCATGCTATCAACAATTATAATCATAGTAATCGTCATAATAACCACAACAAACATAACAATCATAATAATAATGATAATAAACATAACAATAACCATAATAAACTTGGAAACAACCATAATAACCATTATAATAACCCTGATAACCATATTAATCATAGTAGCTATAGTAATCTGAATCATGATCATGATTACCATGCTATGAACCATTATAATCATAGTAATCGTCATAATAACCACAACAATCATAACAATCATAAGAATATTCATAATAATCATAGCAACAATCATAATAGCCGTAATAGTCATAGTAATAGCTATACTAACTGTAATAATCATAATATCGTAATAATAAACAGAATAATCAGGAAATAACCTAATAAACGTTATTACAGCCATAATAATCTTAATAACCATAATAACCAGAATAATCATCATAATGATCATAATAATCATCAAAACCATATTATGAAACATTATAATCATAATAATCATAATAATAACCATAATAGTCTTGGAAACAATCATAATAACCATTATAATAGCCATAATAACCATAACAATCTTAATAGCCATAGTAACCTGACTGATGATCATAATTACCATGCTATCAACAATTATAATCATAGTAATCGTCATAATACCCACAACAAACATAACAATCATAATAATAGTCATAATAATCATAGCAACAATCATAATAGACGTAATAATCATAGTAATAGTTATACTGACTGTAATAATCATAACATCGTTATAATATACAGAATAATCATGGAAATAACCTAATAATCGTTATTACAGCCATAACAATCTTAATAACCATAATAACCAGAATAATCATAATAATGCTCATAATAACCCTCACAATAATACTAAGCAACATTATAATCATAATAATCATGAGAATAACCATAATAGACTTGGAAACAGCCATAATAACCATTATAATAGCCATATTAACCATAATAATCATAATAGTTATAGTAATCTGAATGATGATCATAATTACCATGCTATCAAAAATTATAATCATAGTAATCGTCTTAAAACCCACAACAAACATAACAATCATAATAATAATGATAATAAACATGACAATAACCATAATAAACTTGGAAACAACCATAATAACCATTATAATAGCCACGATAACCATATTAATAATAATAGCTATGGTAATCTGAATGATCGTCATGTTTACCATGCTATCAACCATTATAGTCATAGTAAGCGTCATAATAACCACAGCAATCATAAGAATCATAATAATAATCATAATTATCATAGCAACAATCATAATAGCCGTAATAATCATAGTAATAGTTATACTAACCGTAATAGTCATAACATCGTAATAATAAACAGAATGAACATAGAAATTACCTAATAATTGTTATTATTGCCATGATAATCGTAATAGTCGTAATCACCATAAGAATGTCATTGATGATCATAGTATTCGTCATAATCGTGCTAAGAAACATAATAATCATAATAATCATGATAATGACCATAATAGACATGGAAACAACCACAATAACCATTATAATTGCCATAATAGCCATAATAATCATAATAGCTATTGTAATCTGAATGATGATCATAGTAACCATGCTATGAACCATTATAATCATTGTAATCGTCATAATAACCACAACAATCATAACAATCATAATAATAATCACAATAATCATAGCAACAATCATAATAGCCGTGATAATCACAGTAATAGTTATACTAACCGTAATAGTCATAACATCTAATGATAAACAGAATAATCATGGAAATAGCCTAATAATAGTTATTGCAGCCATATAATTCTTAATAACCATAATAAGCAGAATAACCATAATAATGGTCATAATAATCCTCACAATCATACTAAGAAACATAATAATCATAATAATCATGATAATAACCATAATAGACTTGGAAACAACCCTAATAAACATTATAATAGCCATAATAACCGTAATAACCATAATAGCTATATTAATCTGACTGATGATCAATAACACCATGCTATTAACAACTATAATCATAGTAATCGTCATAATAACCACAACAATCATAACAATCATAATAATAATCATAATAATCATAGCAACAATCATAATAGACGTCAAAATCATAGTAATAGTTATACTGTCTCTAATAATCATAACATCGTAATAATAAACAGAATAATCATGGAAATAACCTAATAAACGTTATTACAGCCATAATAAGCTTAATAACCATAATAACCAGAATAATCACCATAATGATCATGATAATCGTCACAACCATACTATGAAACATTATAATCATAATAATCATAATAATAACCATAATAGACTTGGAAACAATCATAATAACCATTATAATAGCCATAATAACCATAATAATCTTAATAGCCATAGTAATCCGAATTATGACAATTATAAACATGCTATCAACCATTATAATCATAGTAATCGTCATGATGACCACGACAATCATAACAATCATAGGAATAATCATAATTATCATAGCAACAATCATAATATCCGTAATAATCATAGTAATAGTTATACTAACCGTAATAGTCATAACATCGTAATAATAAACAGAATGAACATAGAAATTACCTAATAATTGTTATTATTGCCATAATAATCGTAATAGTCGTAATCACCATAAGAATGTCATTGATGATCATAGTATTCGTCATAATCATACTAAGAAACATAATAATCATAATAATCATGATAATAACCATAATAGACTTGGAAACAGCCATAATAACCATTATAATAGCCATAACAACCATAATAATCATAATAGTTATAGTAATCTGAATGATGATCATAATTACCATGCTATCAACAACTATAATCATAGTAATCGTCATAATAACCACAACAAACATAACAATCATAATAATAATAATAATAAACATGACAATAACCATAATAAACTTGGAAACAATCATAATAACCACTATAATGGCCATGATAACCATATTAATCATAACAGCTGTAGTAATCTGAATGATGATCATGATTACCATGCTATCAACCATGATAATCATAGTAATCGTCATAATAACCACAACAAACATAACAATCATAATAATAATCATAATAATCATAGCAACAATCATAATAGACGTAATAATCATAGTAATAGTTATACTGACTCTAATAATCATAACATCGTAATAATAAACAGAATAGTCATGGAAATAACCTAATAAACGTTATTACAGCCGTAATAATCTTAATAACCATAATAACCAGAATAATCATCATAATGATCATAATAATCATCAAAACCATATTATGAAACATTATAATCATAATAATCATAATAATAACCATAATAGTCTTGGAAACAATCATAATAACCATTATAATAGCCATAATGGCCATAACAATCTTAATAGGCATAGTAACCTGACTGATGATCATAATTACCATGCTATCAACAATTATAATCATAGTAATCGACATAATACCCACAACAAACATAACAATCATAATAATAGTCATAATAATCATAGCAACAATCATAATGGACGTAATAATCATAGTAATAGTTATACTGACTGTAATAGTCATAACATCGTAATAATAAACAGAATAATCATGGAAATAGCCTAATAATAGTTATTGCAGCCATATAATTCTTAATAATCATAATAAGCAGAATAACCATAATAATGGTCATAATAATCCTCACAATCATACAAAGAAACATAACAATCATAATAATCATGATAATAACCATAATAGACTTGGAAACAACCCTAATAAACATTACAATAGCCATAATAACCGTAATAACAATAATAGCTATATTAATCTGACTGATGATCATAACTACCATGCTATTAACAACTATAATCATAGTAAATCGTCATAATAACCACAACAAACATAACAATCATAATAATAATAATAATAAACATGACAATAACCATAATAAACTTGGAAACAACCATAATAACCATTATAATAGCCATGATAACCATATTCATCATAATAGCTATAGTAATCTGAATGATGATCATGTTTACCATGCTATCAACCATTATAATCATAGTAATCGTCATAATAACCACAACAATCATAAAAATCATAATAATAATCATAATTATCATAGCAACATTCATAATAGCCGTAATAATCATAGTAATAGTTATACTAACCGTAATAGTCATAACATCGTAATAATAAACAGAATGATCAGGAAAAAAACCTAATAATCGTTATTATAGCCATAATAATCTTAACAACCATAAGAACCAGAATAATCATAATAATGATCATAATAATACTCACAATCATACAAAGAAACATAATATCATAATAATCATGATAATAACCATAATAGACTTGGAAACAGCCATAATAACCATTATAATAGCCATAACAACCATAATAATCATAATAGTTATAGTAATCTGAAAGATGATCATAATTTCCATGCTATCAACAATTATAATCATAGTAATCGTCATAATAACCACAACAAACATAACAATCATAATAATAATGATAATAAACATAACAATAACCATAATAAACTTGGAAACAACCATAATAACCATTATAATAACCCTGATAACCATATTAATCATAGTAGCTATAGTAATCTGAATCATGATCATGATTACCATGCTATGAACCATTATAATCATAGTAATCGTCATAATAACCACAACAATCATAACAATCATAAGAATATTCATAATAATCATAGCATTAATCATAATAGCCGTAATAGTCATAGTAATAGCTATACTAACTGTAATAATCATAATATCGTAATAATAAACAGAATAATCAGGAAATAACCTAATAAACGTTATTACAGCCATAATAATCTTAATAACCATAATAACCAGAATAATCATCATAATGATCATAATAATCATCAAAACCATATTATGAAACATTATAATCATAATAATCATAATAATAACCATAATAGTCTTGGAAACAATCATAATAACCATTATAATAGCCATAATAACCATAACAATCTTAATAGCCATAGTAACCTGACTGATGATCATAATTACCATGCTATCAACAATTATAATCATAGTAATCGTCATAATACCCACAACAAACATAACAATCATAATAATAGTCATAATAATCATAGCAACAATCATAATAGACGTAATAATCATAGTAATAGTTATACTGACTGTAATAATCATAACATCGTTATAATATACAGAATAATCATGGAAATAACCTAATAATCGTTATTACAGCCATAACAATCTTAATAACCATAATAACCGAGAATAATCATAATAATGCTCATAATAACCCTCACAATAATACTAAGCAACATTATAATCATAATAATCATGAGAATAACCATAATAGACTTGGAAACAGCCATAATAACCATTATAATAGCCATATTAACCATAATAATCATAATAGTTATAGTAATCTGAATGATGATCATAATTACCATGCTATCAAAAATTATAATCATAGTAATCGTCTTAAAACCCACAACAAACATAACAATCATAATAATAATGATAATAAACATGACAATAACCATAATAAACTTGGAAACAACCATAATAACCATTATAATAGCCACGATAACCATATTAATAATAATAGCTATGGTAATCTGAATGATCGTCATGTTACCATGCTATCAACCATTATAGTCATAGTAAGCGTCATAATAACCACAACAATCATAAGAATCATAATAATAATCATAATTATCATAGCAACAATCATAATAGCCGTAATAATCATAGTAATAGTTATACTAACCGTAATAGTCATAACATCGTAATAATAAACAGAATGAACATAGAAATTACCTAATAATTGTTATTATTGCCATGATAATCGTAATAGTCGTAATCACCATAAGAATGTCATTGATGATCATAGTATTCGTCATAATCGTGCTAAGAAACATAATAATCATAATAATCATGATAATGACCATAATAGACATGGAAACAACCACAATAACCATTATAATTGCCATAATAGCCATAATAATCATAATAGCTATTGTAATCTGAATGATGATCATAGTAACCATGCTATGAACCATTATAATCATTGTAATCGTCATAATAACCACAACAATCATAACAATCATAATAATAATCACAATAATCATAGCAACAATCATAATAGCCGTGATAATCACAGTAATAGTTATACTAACCGTAATAGTCATAACATCTAATGATAAACAGAATAATCATGGAAATAGCCTAATAATAGTTATTGCAGCCATATAATTCTTAATAACCATAATAAGCAGAATAACCATAATAATGGTCATAATAATCCTCACAATCATACTAAGAAACATAATAATCATAATAATCATGATAATAACCATAATAGACTTGGAAACAACCCTAATAAACATTATAATAGCCATAATAACCGTAATAACCATAATAGCTATATTAATCTGACTGATGATCATAACTACCATGCTATTAACAACTATAATCATAGTAATCGTCATAATAACCACAACAAACATAACAATCATAATAATAATAATAATAAACATGACAATAACCATAACAAACTTGGAAACAACCATAATAACCATTATAATAGCCATAATAACCATATTCATCATAATAGCTATAGTAATCTGAATGATGATCATGTTTACCATGCTATCAACCATTATAATCATAGTAATCGTCATAATAACCACAACAATCATAAAAATCATAATAATAATCATAATTATCATAGCAACAATCATAATAGCCGTAATAATCATAGTAATAGTTATACTAACCGTAATAGACATAACATCGTAATAATAAACAGAATGATCAGGAAAAAAACCTAATAATCGTTATTATAGCCATAATAATCTTAACAACCATAAGAACCAGAATAATCATAATAATGATCATAATAATACTCACAATCATACAAAGAAACATAATAATCATAATAATCATGATAATAACCATAATAGATTTGGAAACAACCCTAATAACCATTATAATAGCCATAATAACCATAATAACCATAATAGCTATATTAATCTGTCTGATGATCATAACTACCATGCTATCAACCATTATAATCATAGTAATCGTCATAATAAGCACAACAATCATAAAAATCATAATAATAGTCATAATAATCATAGCAACAATCATAATAGACGTAATTATCATAGTAATAGTTATACTAACTGTACCAATCATAACATTGTAATAATAAACAGAATAATCATGGAAATAACCTAATAATCGTTATTATAGCCATAATAATCATAATAGTCGTAATCACCATAAGCATCTCAGTGATGATCATAATAATCCTCACAATCATACTAAGAAACATAATAATCATAATAATCATGATAAGAACCATAATAGACCTGTAAACAACCCTAATAACCATTATAATAGCCATAATAACCATAATAACCATAATAGCTATATTAATCTGACTGATGATCATAACTGCCATGCTATCAACAACTATAATCATAGTAATCGTCATAATAACCACAACAAACATAACAATCATAATAATAATAATAATAAACATGACAATAACCATAATAAACTTGGAAACAATCATAATAACCATTATAATGGCCATGATAACCATATTAATCATAATAGCTGTAGTAATCTGAATGATGATCATGATTACCATGCTATCAACCATGATAATCATAGTAATCGTCATAATAACCACAACAATCATAACAATCATAATAATAATCATAATAATCATAGCAACAATCATAATAGACGTCAAAATCATAGTAATAGTTATACTGACTCTAATAATCATAACATCGTAATAATAAACAGAATAATCATGGAAATAACCTAATAAACGTTATTACAGCCATAATAACCTTAATAACCATAATAACCAGAATAATCACCATAATGATCATGATAATCGTCACAACCATACTATGAAACATTATAATCATAATAATCATAATAATAACCATAATAGACTTGGAAACAATCATAATAACCATTATAATAGCCATAATAACCATAATAATCTTAATAGCCATAGTAATCCGAATTATGACAATTATAAACATGCTATCAACCATTATAATCATAGTAATCGTCATGATGACCACGACAATCATAACAATCATAGGAATAATCATAATTATCATAGCAACAATCATAATATCCGTAATAATCATAGTAATAGTTATACTAACCGTAATAGTCATAACATCGTAATAATAAACAGAATGAACATAGAAATTACCTAATAATTGTTATTATTGCCATAATAATCGTAATAGTCGTAATCACCATAAGAATGTCATTGATGATCATAGTATTCGTCATAATCATACTAAGAAACATAATAATCATAAATAATCATGATAATAACCATAATAGACTTGGAAACAGCCATAATAACCATTATAATAGCCATAACAACCATAATAATCATAATAGTTATAGTAATCTGAATGATGATCATAATTACCATGCTATCAACAATTATAATCATAGTAATCGTCATAATAACCACAACAAACATAACAATCATAATAATAATGATAATAAACATAACAATAACCATAATAAACTTGGAAACAACCATAATAACCATTATAATAGCCCTGATAACCATATTAATCATAGTAGCTATAGTAATCTGAATCATGATCATGATTACCATGCTATGAACCATTATAATCATAGTAATCGTCATAATAACTTCAACAATCATAACAATCATAAGAATATTCATAATAATCATAGCAATAATCATAATAGCCGTAATAGTCATAGTAATAGCTATACTAACTGTAATAATCATAATATCGTAATAATAAACAGAATAATCAGGAAATAACCTAATAAACGTTATTACAGCCATAATAATCTTAATAACCATAATAACCAGAATAATCATCATAATGATCATAATAATCATCAAAACCATATTATGAAACATTATAATCATAATAATCATAATAATAACCATAATAGTCTTGGAAACAATCATAATAACCATTATAATAGCCATAATGGCCATAACAATCTTAATAGGCATAGTAACCTGACTGATGATCATAATTACCATGCTATCAACAATTATAATCATAGTAATCGACATAATACCCACAACAAACATAACAATCATAATAATAGTCATAATAATCATAGCAACAATCATAATGGACGTAATAATCATAGTAATAGTTATACTGACTGTAATAGTCATAACATCGTAATAATAAACAGAATAATCATGGAAATAGCCTAATAATAGTTATTGCAGCCATATAATTCTTAATAATCATAATAAGCAGAATAACCATAATAATGGTCATAATAATCCTCACAATCATACAAAGAAACATAACAATCATAATAATCATGATAATAACCATAATAGACTTGGAAACAACCCTAATAAACATTACAATAGCCATAATAACCGTAATAACAATAATAGCTATATTAATCTGACTGATGATCATAACTACCATGCTATCAACAACTATAATCATAGTAATCGTCATAATAACCACAACAAACATAACAATCATAATAATAATAATAATAAACATGACAATAACCATAATAAACTTGGAAACAACCATAATAACCATTATAATAGCCATGATAACCATATTCATCATAATAGCTATAGTAATCTGAATGATGATCATGTTTACCATGCTATCAACCATTATAATCATAGTAATCGTCATAATAACCACAACAATCATAAAAATCATAATAATAATCATAATTATCATAGCAACAATCATAATAGCCGTAATAATCATAGTAATAGTTATACTAACCGTAATAGTCATAACATCGTAATAATAAACAGAATGATCAGGAAAAAAACCTAATAATCGTTATTATAGCCATAATAATCTTAACAACCATAAGAACCAGAATAATCATAATAATGATCATAATAATACTCACAATCATACAAAGAAACATAATAATCATAATAATCATGATAATAACCATAATAGACTTGGAAACAGCCATAATAACCATTATAATAGCCATAACAACCATAATAATCATAATAGTTATAGTAATCTGAATGATGATCATAATTTCCATGCTATCAACAATTATAATCATAGTAATCGTCATAATAACCACAACAAACATAACAATCATAATAATAATGATAATAAACATAACAATAACCATAATAAACTTGGAAACAACCATAATAACCATTATAATAGCCCTGATAACCATATTAATCATAGTAGCTATAGTAATCTGAATCATGATCATGATTACCATGCTATGAACCATTATAATCATAGTAATCGTCATAATAACCACAACAATCATAACAATCATAAGAATATTCATAATAATCATAGCAACAATCATAATAGCCGTAATAGTCATAGTAATAGCTATACTAACTGTAATAATCATAATATCGTAATAATAAACAGAATAATCAGGAAATAACCTAATAAACGTTATTACAGCCATAATAATCTTAATAACCATAATAACCAGAATAATCATCATAATGATCATAATAATCATCAAAACCATATTATGAAACATTATAATCATAATAATCATAATAATAACCATAATAGTCTTGGAAACAATCATAATAACCATTATAATAGCCATAATAACCATAACAATCTTAATAGCCATAGTAACCTGACTGATGATCATAATTACCATGCTATCAACAATTATAATCATAGTAATCGTCATAATACCCACAACAAACATAACAATCATAATAATAGTCATAATAATCATAGCAACAATCATAATAGACGTAATAATCGTAGTAATAGTTATACTGACTGTAATAATCATAACATCGTTATAATATACAGAATAATCATGGAAATAACCTAATAATCGTTATTACAGCCATAACAATCTTAATACCATAATAACCAGAATAATCATAATAATGCTCATAATAACCCTCACAATAATACTAAGCAACATTATAATCATAATAATCATGAGAATAACCATAATAGACTTGGAAACAGCCATAATAACCATTATAATAGCCATATTAACCATAATAATCATAATAGTTATAGTAATCTGAATGATGATCATAATTACCATGCTATCAAAAATTATAATCATAGTAATCGTCTTAAAACCCACAACAAACATAACAATCATAATAATAATGATAATAAACATGACAATAACCATAATAAACTTGGAAACAACCATAATAACCATTATAATAGCCACGATAACCATATTAATAATAAATAGCTATGGTAATCTGAATGATCGTCATGTTTACCATGCTATCAACCATTATAGTCATAGTAAGCGTCATAATAACCACAACAATCATAAGAATCATAATAATAATCATAATTATCATAGCAACAATCATAATAGCCGTAATAATCATAGTAATAGTTTATACTAACCGTAATAGTCATAACATCGTAATAATAAACAGAATAATCATGGAAATAACCTAATAATCGTTATTATAGCCATAATTATCTTAACAACCATAAGAACCAGAATATTCATTATAATGATCATAATAATACTCACAATCATACAAAGAAACATAATAATCATAATAATCATGATAATAACCATAATAGATTTGGAAACAACCCTAATAACCATTATAATAGCCATAATAACCATAATAACCATAATAGCTATAGTAATCTGACTGATGATCATAATTACCATGCTATCAACAATTATAATCATGGTAATCGTCATAATAACCACAAAAATCATAACAATCATAATAATAGTCATAATAATCATAGCAACAATCATAATAGACGTAATTATCATAGTAATGGTTATACTAACTGTAGCAATCATAACATTGTAATAATAAACAGAATAATCATGGAAATAACCTAATAATCGTTATTATAGCCATAATAATCATAATAGTCGTAATCACCATAAGCATCTCAGTGATGATCATAATAATCCTCACAATCATACTAAGAAACATAATAATCATAATAATCATGACAAGAACCATAATAGACTTGTAAACAACCCTAATAACCATTATAATAGCCATAATAACCATAATAACCATAATAGCTATATTAATCTGACTGATGATCATAACTGCCATGCTATCAACAACTATAATCATAGTAATCGTCATAATAACCACAACAAACATAACAGTCATAATAATAATAATAATAAACATGACAATAACCATAATAAATTGGGAAACAATCATAATAACCATTATAATGGCCATGATAACCATATTAATCATAATAGCTGTAGTAATCTGAATGATGATCATGATTACCATGCTATCAACCATGATAATCATAGTAATCGTCATAATAACCACAACAAACATAACAATCATAATAATAATCATAATAATCATAGCAACAATCATAATAGACGTAATAATCATAGTAATAGTTATACTGACTCTAATAATCATAACATCGTAATAATAAACAGAATAATCATGGAAATAACCTAATAAACGTTATTACAGCCATAATAATCTTAATAACCATAATAACCAGAATAATCATCATAATGATCATGATAATCATCACAACCATACTATGAAACATTATAATCATAATAATCATAATAATAACCATAATAGACTTGGAAACAATCATAATAACCATTATAATAGCCATAATAACCATAATAATCTTAATAGCCATAGTAATCCGAATTATGACCATAATAAACATGCTATCAACCATTATAATCATAGTAATCGTCATAATACCCACAACAAACATAACAATCATAATAATAGTCATAATAATCATAGCAACAATCATAATAGACGTAATAATCATAGTAATAGTTATACTGACTGTAATAGTCATAACATCGTAATAATAAACAGAATAATCATGGAAATAGCCTAAAATAGTTATTGCAGCCATATAATTCTTAATAATCATAATAAGCAGAATAACCATAATAATGGTCATAATAATCCTCACAATCATACAAAGAAACATAACAATCATAATAATCATGATAATAACCATAATAGACTTGGAAACAACCCTAATAAACATTACAATAGCCATAATAACCGTAATAACAATAATAGCTATATTAATCTGACTGATGATCATAACTACCATGCTATCAACAACTATAATCATAGTAATCGTCATAATAACCACAACAAACATAACAATCATAATAATAATAATAATAAACATGACAATAACCATAATAAACTTGGAAACAACCATAATAACCATTATAATAGCCATGATAACCATATTCATCATAATAGCTATAGTAATCTGAATGATGATCATGTTTACCATGCTATCAACCATTATAATCATAGTAATCGTCATAATAACCACAACAATCATAAAAATCATAATAATAATCATAATTATCATAGCAACAATCATAATAGCCGTAATAATCATAGTAATAGTTATACTAACCGTAATAGTCATAACATCGTAATAATAAACAGAATGATCAGGAAAAAAACCTAATAATCGTTATTATAGCCATAATAATCTTAACAACCATAAGAACCAGAATAATCATAATAATGATCATAATAATACTCACAATCATACAAAGAAACATAATAATCATAATAATCATGATAATAACCATAATAGACTTGGAAACAGCCATAATAACCATTATAATAGCCATAACAACCATAATAATCATAATAGTTATAGTAATCTGAATGATGATCATAATTTCCATGCTATCAACAATTATAATCATAGTAATCGTCATAATAACCACAACAATCATAACAATCATAAGAATATTCATAATAATCATAGCAACAATCATAATAGCCGTAATAGTCATAGTAATAGCTATACTAACTGTAATAATCATAATATCGTAATAATAAACAGAATAATCAGGAAATAACCTAATAAACGTTATTACAGCCATAATAATCTTAATAACCATAATAACCAGAATAATCATAATAATGCTCATAATAACCCTCACAATAATACTAGGCAACATTATAATCATAATAATCATGAGAATAACCATAATAGTCTTGGAAACAATCATAATAACCATTATAATAGCCATAATAACCATAACAATCTTAATAGCCATAGTAACCTGACTGATGATCATAATTACCATGCTATCAACAATTATAATCATAGTAATCGTCATAATACCCACAACAAACATAACAATCATAATAATAGTCATAATAATCATAGCAACAATCATAATGGACGTAATAATCAGAGTAATAGTTATACTGACTGTAATAATCATAACATCGTTATAATATACAGAATAATCATGGAAATAACCTAATAATCGTTATTACAGCCATAACAATCTTAATAACCATAATAACCAGAATAATCATAATAATGCTCATAATAACCCTCACAATAATACTAGGCAACATTATAATCATAATAATCATGAGAATAACCATAATAGACTTGGAAACAGCCATAATAACCATTATAATAGCCATATTAACCATAATAATCATAATAGTTATAGTAATCTGAATGATGATCATAATTACCATGCTATCAAAAATTATAATCATAGTAATCGTCTTAAAACCCACAACAAACATAACAATCATAATAATAATGATAAGAAACATGACAATAACCATAATAAACTTGGAAACAACCATAATAACCATTATAATAGCCACGATAACCATATTAATAATAATAGCTATGGTAATCTGAATGATCGTCATGTTTACCATGCTATCAACCATTATAGTCATAGTAAGCGTCATAATAACCACAACAATCATAAGAATCATAATAATAATCATAATTATCATAGCAACAATCATAATAGCCGTAATAATCATAGTAATAGTTATACTAACCGTAATAGTCATAACATCGTAATAATAAACAGAATGATCAGGAAAAAAACCTAATAATCGTTATTATAGCCATAATTATCTTAACAACCATAAGAACCAGAATATTCATTATAATGATCATAATAATACTCACAATCATACAAAGAAACATAATAATCATAATAATCATGATAATAACCATAATAGATTTGGAAACAACCCTAATAACCATTATAATAGCCATAATAACCATAATAACCATAATAGCTATAGTAATCTGACTGATGATCATAATTACCATGCTATCAACAATTATAATCATGGTAATCGTCATAATAACCACAAAAATCATAACAATCATAATAATAGTCATAATAATCATAGCAACAATCATAATAGACGTAATTATCATAGTAATGGTTATACTAACTGTAGCAATCATAACATTGTAATAATAAACAGAATAATCATGGAAATAACCTAATAATCGTTATTATAGCCATAATAATCATAATAGTCGTAATCACCATAAGCATCTCAGTGATGATCATAATAATCCTCACAATCATACTAAGAAACATAATAATCATAATAATCATGACAAGAACCATAATAGACTTGTAAACAACCCTAATAACCATTATAATAGCCATAATAACCATAATAACCATAATAGCTATATTAATCTGACTGATGATCATAACTGCCATGCTATCAACAACTATAATCATAGTAATCGTCATAATAACCACAACAAACATAACAATCATAATAATAATAATAATAAACATGACAATAACCATAATAAATTGGGAAACAATCATAATAACCATTATAATGGCCATGATAACCATATTAATCATAATAGCTGTAGTAATCTGAATGATGATCATGATTACCATGCTATCAACCATGATAATCATAGTAATCGTCATAATAACCACAACAAACATAACAATCATAATAATAATCATAATAATCATAGCAACTATCATAATAGACGTAATAATCATAGTAATAGTTATACTGACTCTAATAATCATAACATCGTAATAATAAACAGAATAATCATGGAAATAACCTAATAAACGTTATTACAGCCATAATAATCTTAATAACCATAATAACCAGAATAATCATCATAATGATCATGATAATCATCACAACCATACTATGAAACATTATAATCATAATAATCATAATAATAACCATAATAGACTTGGAAACAATCATAATAACCATTATAATAGCCATAATAACCATAATAATCTTAATAGCCATAGTAATCCGAATTATGACCATAATAAACATGCTATCAACCATTATAATCATAGTAATCGTCATGATAACCACGACAATCATAACAATCATAGGAATAATCATAATTATCATAGCAACAATCATAATATCCGTAATAATCATAGTAATAGTTATACTAACCGTAATAGTCATAACATCGTAATAATAAACAGAATGAACATAGAAATTACCTAATAATTGTTATTATTGCCATAATAATCGTAATAGTCGTAATCACCATAAGAATGTCATTGATGATCATAGTATTCGTCATAATCATGCTAAGAAGCATAATAATCATAATAATCATGATAATAACCATAACAGACTCGGAAACAGCCACAATAACCATTATAATAGCCATAACAACCATAATAACCATAATAGCTATATTAATCTGACTGATGATCATAGTAACCATGCTATGAACCATTATAATCATTGTAATCGTCATAATAACCACAACAATCATAAGAATCATAATAATAATCATGATTATCATAGCAACAATCATAATAGCCGTAATAATCATAGTAATAGTTATACTAACCGTAATAGTCATAACATCGTAATAATAAACAGAATGGTCAGGAAAAAAATCTAATAATCGTTATTATAGCCATAATAATCGTAATAGTCGTAATCGCCATAAGAACATCAGTGATTATCATAATATTCTTCATAATCATACTAAGAAACATAATAATCATAGTAATCATGATAATGACCATAATAGACATGGAAACAACCACAATAACCATTATAATTGCCATAATAACCGTAATAACCATAATAGCTATATTAATCTGACTGATGATCATAGTAACCATGCTATGAACCATTATAATCATTGTAATCGTCATAATAACCACAACAAACATAACAATCATAATAATAATGATAATAAACATAACAATAACCATAATAAACTTGGAAACAACCATAATAACCATTATAATAGCCCTGATAACCATATTAATCATAGTAGCTATAGTAATCTGAATCATGATCATGATTACCATGCTATGAACCATTATAATCATAGTAATCGTCATAATAACCACAACAATCATAACAATCATAAGAATATTCATAATAATCATAGCAACAATCATAATAGCCGTAATAGTCATAGTAATAGCTATACTAACTGTAATAATCATAATATCGTAATAATAAACAGAATAATCAGGAAATAACCTAATAAACGTTATTACAGCCATAATAATCTTAATAACCATAATAACCAGAATAATCATCATAAAGATCATAATAATCATCAAAACCATATTATGAAACATTATAATCATAATAATCATAATAATAACCATAATAGTCTTGGAAACAATCATAATAACCATTATAATAGCCATAATAACCATAACAATCTTAATAGCCATAGTAACCTGACTGATGATCATAATTACCATGCTATCAACAATTATAATCATAGTAATCGTCATAATACCCACAACAAACATAACAATCATAATAATAGTCATAATAATCATAGCAACAATCATAATAGACGTAATAATCATAGTAATAGTTATACTGACTGTAATAATCATAACATCGTTATAATATACAGAATAATCATGGAAATAACCTAATAAACGTTATTACAGCCATAATAATCTTAATAAACATAATAACCAGAATAATCATCATAATGATCATGATAATCATCACAACCATACTATGAAACATTATAATCATAATAATCATAATAATAACCATAATAGACTTGGAAACAATCATAATAACCATTATAATAGCCATAATAACCATAATAATCTTAATAGCCATAGTAATCCGAATTATGACCATAATAAACATGCTATCAACCATTATAATCATAGTAATCGTCATGATAACCACGACAATCATAACAATCATAGGAATAATCATAATTATCATAGCAACAATCATAATATCCGTAATAATCATAGTAATAGTTATACTAACCGTAATAGTCATAACATCGTAATAATAAACAGAATGAACATAGAAATTACCTAATAATTGTTATTATTGCCATAATAATCGTAATAGTCGTAATCACCATAAGAATGTCATTGATGATCATAGTATTCGTCATAATCATGCTAAGAAGCATAATAATCATAATAATCATGATAATAACCATAACAGACTCGGAAACAGCCACAATAACCATTATAATAGCCATAACAACCATAATAACCATAATAGCTATATTAATCTGACTGATGATCATAGTAACCATGCTATGAACCATTATAATCATTGTAATCGTCATAATAACCACAACAATCATAACAATCATAATAATAATAATAATAAACATGACAATAACCATAATAAACTTGGAAACAACCATAATAACCATTATAATAGCCATGATAACCATAATAACCATAATAGCTATAGTAATCTGACTGATGATCATAATTACCATGCTATCAACAATTATAATCATAGTAATCGTCATAATAACTTCAACAATCATAACAATCATAAGAATATTCATAATAATCATAGCAATAATCATAATAGCCGTAATAGTCATAGTAATAGCTATACTAACTGTAATAATGATAATATCGTAATAATAAACAGAATAATCAGGAAATAACCTAATAAACGTTATTACAGCCATAATAATCTTAATAACCATAATAACCAGAATAATCATCATAATGATCATAATAATCATCAAAACCATATTATGAAACATTATAATCATAATAATCATAATAATAACCATAATAGTCTTGGAAGCAATCATAATAACCATTATAATAGCCATAATGACCATAACAATCTTAATAGGCATAGTAACCTGACTGATGATCATAATTACCATGCTATCAACAATTATAATCATAGTAATCGACATAATACCCACAACAAACATAACAATCATAATAATAGTCATAATAATCATAGCAACAATCATAATGGACGTAATAATCATAGTAATAGTTATACTGACTGTAATAATCATAAAATCGTTATAATATACAGAATAAACATGGAAATAACCTAATAATCGTTATTACAGCCATAACAATCTTAATAACCATAATAACCAGAATAATAATAATAATGCTCATAATACCCCTCACAATAATACTAAGCAACATTATAATCATAATAATCATGAGAATAACCATAATAGATTTGGAAACAGCCATAATGACCATTATAATAGCCATATTAACCATAGTAATCATAATAGTTATAGTAATCTGAATGATGATCATAATTACCATGCTATCAACAATTATAATCATAGTAATCGTCTTAAAACCCACAACAAACATAACAATCATAATAATAATGATAATAAACATGACAATAACCATAATAAACTTGGAAACAACCATAATAACCATTATAATAGCCACGATAACCATATTAATAATAATAGCTATGATAATCTGAATGATCGTCATGTTTACCATGCTATCAACCATTATAGTCATAGTAAGCGTCATAATAACCAAAACAATCATAAGAATCATAATAGTAATCATAATTATCATAGCAACAATCATAATAGCCGTAATAATCATAGTAATAGTTATACTAACCGTAATAGTCATAACATCGTAATAATAAACAGAATGGTCAGGAAAAAAATCTAATAATCGTTATTATAGCCATAATAATCGTAATAGTCGTAATCGCCATAAGAACCTCAGTGATTATCATAATATTCTTCATAATCATACTAAGAAACATAATAATCATAGTAATCATGATAATGACCATAATAGACATGGAAACAACCACAATAACCATTATAATTGCCATAATAACCGTAATAACCATAATAGCTATATTAATCTGACTGATGATCATAGTAACCATGCTATGAACCATTGTAATCATTGTAATCGTCATAATAACCACAACAATCATAACAATCATAATAATAATAATAATAAACATGACAATAACCATAATAAACTTGGAAACAACCATAATAACCATTATAATAGCCATGATAACCATATTCATCATAATAGCTATAGTAATCTGAATGATGATCATGTTTACCATGCTATCAACCATTATAATCATAGTAATCGTCATAATAACCACAACAATCATAAAAATCATAATAATAATCATAATTATCATAGCAACAATCATAATAGCCGTAATAATCATAGTAATAGTTATACTAACCGTAATAGTCATAACATCGTAATAATAAACAGAATGATCAGGAAAAAAACCTAATAATCGTTATTATAGCCATAATAATCTTAACAACCATAAGAACCAGAATAATCATAATAATGATCATAATAATACTCACAATCATACAAAGAAACATAATAATCATAATAATCAAGATAATAACAATAATAGACTTGGAAACAGCCATAATAACCATTATAATAGCCATAACAACCATAATAATCATAATAGTTATAGTAATCTGAATGATGATCATAATTTCCATGCTATCAACAATTATAATCATAGTAATCGTCATAATAACCACAACAAACATAACAATCATAATAATAATGATAATAAACATAACAATAACCATAATAAACTTGGAAACAACCATAATAACCATTATAATAGCCCTGATAACCATATTAATCATAATAGTTATAGTAATCTGAATGATGATCATAATTACCATGCTATCAACAATTATAATCATAGTAATCGTCTTAAAACCCACAACAAACATAACAATCATAATAATAATGATAATAAACATGACAATAACCATAATAAACTTGGAAACAACCATAATAACCATTATAATAGCCACGATAACGATATTAATAATAATAGCTATGATAATCTGAATGATCGTCATGTTTACCATGCTATCAACCATTATAGTCATAGTAAGCGTCATAATAACTACAACAATCATAAAAATCATAATAATAATCATAATTATCATAGCAACAATCATAATAGCCGTAATAATCATAGTAATAGTTATACTAACCGTAATAGTCATAACATCGTAATAATAAACAGAATGATCAGGAAAAAAACCTAATAATCGTTATTATAGCCATAATAATCTTAACAACCATAAGAACCAGAATAATCATAATAATGATCATAATAATACTCACAATCATACAAATAAACATAATAATCATAATAATCATGATAATAACCATAATAGACTTGGAAACAGCCATAATAACCATTATAATAGCCATAACAACCATAATAATCATAATAGTTATAGTAATCTGAATGATGATCATAATTTCCATGCTATCAACAATTATAATCATAGTAATCGTCATTATAACCACAACAAACATAACAATCATAATAATAATGATAATAAACATAACAATAACCATAATAAACTTGGAAACAACCATAATAACCATTATAACAGCCATGATAACCATATTAATCATAGTAGCTATAGTAATCTGAATCATGATCATGATTACCATGCTATGAACCATTATAATCATAGTAATCGTCATAATAACCACAACAATCATAACAATCATAAGAATATTCATAATAATCATAGCAACAATAATAATAGACGTAATAGTCATAGTAATAGCTATACTAACTGTAATAATCATAATATCGTAATAATAAACAGAATATTCAGGAAATAACCTAATAAACGTTATTACAGCCATAATAATCTTAATAACCATAATAACCAGAATAATCATCATAATGATCATAATAATCATCAAAACCATATTATGAAACATTATAATCATAATAATCATAATAATAACCATAATAGTCTTGGAAACAATCGTAATAACCATTATGATAGCCATAATAACCATAACAATCTTAATAGCCATAGTAACCTGACTGATGATCATAATTACCATGCTATCAACAATTATAATCATAGTAATCGTCATAATACCCACAACAAACATAGCAATCATAATAATAGTCATAATAATCATAGCAACAATCATAATAGACGTAATAATCATAGTAATAGTTATACTGACTGTAATAGTCATAACATCGTAATAATAAACAGAATAATCATGGAAATAGCCTAATAATAGTTATTGCAGCCATATAATTCTTAATAATCATAATAAGCAGAATAACCATAATAATGGTCATAATAATCCTCACAATCATACAAAGAAACATAACAATCATAATAATCATGATAATAACCATAATAGACTTGGAAACAACCCTAATAAACATTATAATAGCCATAATAACCGTAATAACCATAATAGCTATATTAATCTGACTGATGATCATAACTACCATGCTATCAACAACTATAATCATAGTAATCGTCATAATAACCACAACAAACATAACAATCATAATAATAATAATAATAAACATGACAATAACCATAATAAACTTGGAAACAACCATAATAACCATTATAATAGCCATGATAACCATATTCATCATAATAGCTATAGTAATCTGAATGATGATCATGTTTACCATGCTATCAACCATTATAATCATAGTAATCGTCATAATAACCACAACAATCATAAAAATCATAATAATAATCATAATTATCATAGCAACAATCATAATAGCCGTAATAATCATAGTAATAGTTATACTAACCGTAATAGTCATAACATCGTAATAATAAACAGAATGATCAGGAAAAAAACCTAATAATCGTTATTATAGCCATAATAATCTTAACAACCATAAGAACCAGAATAATCATAATAATGATCATAATAATACTCACAATCATACAAAGAAACATAATAATCATAATAATCATGATAATAACCATAATAGACTTGGAAACAGCCATAATAACCATTATAATAGCCATAACAACCATAATAATCATAATAGTTATAGTAATCTGAATGATGATCATAATTTCCATGCTATCAACAATTATAATCATAGTAATCGTCATAATAACCACAACAAACATAACAATCATAATAATAATGATAATAAACATAACAATAACCATAATAAACTTGGAAACAACCATAATAACCATTATAATAGCCCTGATAACCATATTAATCATAGTAGCTATAGTAATCTGAATCATGATCATGATTACCATGCTATGAACCATTATAATCATAGTAATCGTCATAATAACCACAACAATCATAACAATCATAAGAATATTCATAATAATCATAGCAACAATCATAATAGCCGTAATAGTCATAGTAATAGCTATACTAACTGTAATAATCATAATATCGTAATAATAAACAGAATAATCAGGAAATAACCTAATAAACGTTATTACAGCCATAATAATCTTAATAACCATAATAACCAGAATAATCATCATAATGATCATAATAATCATCAAAACCATATTATGAAACATTATAATCATAATAATCATAATAATAACCATAATAGTCTTGGAAACAATCATAATAACCATTATAATAGCCATAATAACCATAACAATCTTAATAGCCATAGTAACCTGACTGATGATCATAATTACCATGCTATCAACAATTATAATCATAGTAATCGTCATAATACCCACAACAAACATAACAATCATAATAATAGTCATAATAATCATAGCAACAATCATAATAGACGTAATAATCATAGTAATAGTTATACTGACTGTAATAATCATAACATCGTTATAATATACAGAATAATCATGGAAATAACCTAATAATCGTTATTACAGCCATAACAATCTTAATAACCATAATAACCAGAATAATCATAATAATGCTCATAATAACCCTCACAATAATACTAAGCAACATTATAATCATAATAATCATGAGAATAACCATAATAGACTTGGAAACAGCCATAATAACCATTATAATAGCCATATTAACCATAATAATCATAATAGTTATAGTAATCTGAATGATGATCATAATTACCATGCTATCAACAATTATAATCATAGTAATCGTCTTAAAACCCACAACAAACATAGCAATCATAATAATAATGATAACAAACATGACAATAACCATAATAAACTTGGAAACAACCATAATAACCATTATAATAGCCACGATAACCATATTAATAATAATAGCTATGGTAATCTGAATGATCGTCATGTTTACCATGCTATCAACCATTATAGTCATAGTAAGCGTCATAATAACCACAACAATCATAAGAATCATAATAATAATCATAATTATCATAGCAACAATCATAATAGCCGTAATAATCATAGTAATAGTTATACTAACCGTAATAGTCATAACATCGTAATAATAAACAGAATGATCAGGAAAAAAACCTAATAATCGTTATTATAGCCATAATAATCTTAACAACCATAAGAACCAGAATATTCATAATAATGATCATAATAATACTCACAATCATACAAAGAAACATAATAATCATAATAATCATGATAATAACCATAATAGATTTGGAAACAACCCTAATAACCATTATAATAGCCATAATAACCATAATAACCATAATAGCTATAGTAATCTGACTGATGATCATAATTACCATGCTATCAACAATTATAATCATGGTAATCGTCATAATAACCACAAAAATCATAACAATCATAATAATAGTCATAATAATCATAGCAACAATCATAATAGACGTAATTATCATAGTAATGGTTATACTAACTGTAGCAATCATAACATTGTAATAATAAACAGAATAATCATGGAAATAACCTAAATAATCGTTATTATAGCCATAATAATCATAATAGTCGTAATCACCATAAGCATCTCAGTGATGATCATAATAATCCTCACAATCATACTAAGAAACATAATAATCATAATAATCATGACAAGAACCATAATAGACTTGTAAACAACCCTAATAACCATTATAATAGCCATAATAACCATAATAACCATAATAGCTATATTAATCTGACTGATGATCATAACTGCCATGCTATCAACAACTATAATCATAGTAATCGTCATAATAACCACAACAAACATAACAACCATAATAATAATAATAATAAACATGACAATAACCATAATAAATTTGGAAACAATCATAATAACCATTATAATGGCCATGATAACCATATTAATCATAATAGCTGTAGTAATCTGAATGATGATCATGATTACCATGCTATCAACCATGATAATCATAGTAATCGTCATAATAACCCAACAAACATAACAATCATAATAATAATCATAATAATCATAGCAACAATCATAATAGACGTAATAATCATAGTAATAGTTATACTGACTCTAATAATCATAACATCGTAATAATAAACAGAATAATCATGGAAATAACCTAATAAACGTTATTACAGCCATAATAATCTTAATAACCATAATAACCAGAATAATCATCATAATGATCATGATAATCATCACAACCATACTATGAAACATTATAATCATAATAATCATAATAATAACCATAATAGACTTGGAAACAATCATAATAACCATTATAATAGCCATAATAACCATAATAATCTTAATAGCCATAGTAATCCGAATTATGACCATAATAAACATGCTATCAACCATTATAATCATAGTGATCGTCATGATAACCACGACAATCATAACAATCATAGAATAATCATAATTATCATAGCAACAATCATAATATCCGTAATAATCATAGTAATAGTTATACTAACCGTAATAGTCATAACATCGTAATAATAAACAGAATGAACATAGAAATTACCTAATAATTGTTATTATTGCCATAATAATCGTAATAGTCGTAATCACCATAAGAATGTCATTGATGATCATAGTATTCGTCATAATCATGCTAAGAAGCATAATAATCATAATAATCATGATAATAACCATAACAGACTTGGAAACAGCCACAATAACCATTATAATAGCCATAACAACCATAATAACCATAATAGCTATATTAATCTGATTGATGATCATAGTAACCCATGCTATGAACCATTATAATCATTGTAATCGTCATAATAACCACAACAATCATAACAATCATAATAATAATAATAATAAACATGACAATAACCATAATAAACTTGGAAACAACCATAATAACCATTATAATAGCCATGATAACCATAATAACCATAATAGCTATAGTAATCTGACTGATGATCATAATTACCATGCTATCAACAATTATAATCATGGTAATCGTCATAATAACCACAAAAATCATAACAATCATAATAATAGTCATAATAATCATAGCAACAATCATTTTAGACGTAATTATCATAGTAATAGTTATACTAACTGTAGCAATCATAACATTGTAATAATAAACAGAATAATCATGGAAATAACCTAATAATCGTTATTATAGCCATAATAATCATAATAGTCGTAATCACCATAAGCATCTCAGTGATGATCATAATAATCCTCACAATCATACTAAGAAACATAATAATCATAATAATCATGATAAGAACCATAATAGACTTGTAAACAACCCTAATAACCATTATAATAGCCATAATAACCATAATAACCATAATAGCTATATTAATCTGACTGATGATCATAACTGCCATGCTATCAACAACTATAATCATAGTAATCGTCATAATAACCACAACAAACATAACAATCATAATAATAATAATAATAAACATGACAATAACCATAATAAACTTGGAAACAATCATAATAACCATTATAATGGCCATGATAACCATATTAATCATAATAGCTGTAGTAATCTGAATGATGATCATGATTACCATGCTATCAACCATGATAATCATAGTAATCGTCATAATAACCACAACAAACATAACAATCATAATAATAATCATAATAATCATAGCAACAATCATAATAGACGTAATAATCATAGTAATAGTTATACTGACTCTAATAATCATAACATCGTAATAATAAACAGAATAATCATGGAAATAACCTAATAAACGTTATTACAGCCATAATAATCTTAATAACCATAATAACTAGAATAATCATCATAATGATCATGATAATCATCACAACCATACTATGAAACATTATAATCATAATAATCATAATAATAACCATAATAGACTTGGAAACAATCATAATAACCATTATAATAGCAATAATAACCATAATAATCTTAATAGCCATAGTAATCCGAATTATGACCATAATAAACATGCTATCAACCATTATAATCATAGTAATCGTCATGATAACCACGACAATCATAACAATCATAGGAATAATCATAATTATCATAGCAACAATCATAATATCCGTAATAATCATAGTAATAGTTATACTAACCGTAATAGTCATAACATCGTAATAATAAACAGAATGAACATAGAAATTACCTAATAATTGTTATTATTGCCATAATAAACGTAATAGTCGTAATCACCATAAGAATGTCATTGATGATCATAGTATTCGTCATAATCATGCTAAGAAACATAATAATCATAATAATCATGATAATAACCATAATAGACTTGGAAACAGCCATAATAACCATTATAATAGCCATAACAACCATAATAATCATAATAGTTATAGTAATCTGAATGATGATCATAATTACCATGCTATCAACAATTATAATCATAGTAATCGTCATAATAACCACAACAAACATAACAATCATAATAATAATGATAATAAACATAACAATAACCATAATAAACTTGGAAACAACCATAATAACCATTATAATAGCCCTGATAACAATATTAATCATAGTAGCTATAGTAATCTGAATCATGATCATGATTACCATGCTATGAACCATTATAATCATAGTAATCGTCATAATAACTTCAACAATCATAACAATCATAAGAATATTCATAATAATCATAGCAATAATCATAATAGCCGTAATAGTCATAGTAATAGCTATACTAACTGTAATAATCATAATATCGTAATAATAAACAGAATAATCAGGAAATAACCTAATAAACGTTATTACAGCCATAATAATCTTAATAACCATAATAACCAGAATAATCATCATAATGATCATAATAATCATCAAAACCATATTATGAAACATTATAATCATAATAATCATAATAATAACCATAATAGTCTTGGAAACAATCATAATAACCATTATAATAGCCATAATGACCATAACAATCTTAATAGCCATAGTAACCTGACTGATGATCATAATTACCATGCTATCAACAATTATAATCATAGTAATCGACATAATACCCACAACAAACATAACAATCATAATAATATTCATAATAATCATAGCAACAATCATAATGGACGTAATAATCATAGTAATAGTAATACTGACTGTAATAATCATAACATCGTTATAATATACAGAATAATCATGGAAATAACCTAATAATCGTTATTACAGCCATAACAATCATAATAACCATAATAACCAGAATAATAATAATAATGCTCATAATAACCCTCACAATAATACTAAGCAACATTATAATCATAATAATCATGAGAATAACCATAATAGATTTGGAAACAGCCATAATGACCATTATAATAGTCATATTAACCATAATAATCATAATAGTTATAGTAATCTGAATGATGATCATAATTACCATGCTATCAACAATTATAATCATAGTAATCGTCTTAAAACCCACAACAAACATAACAATCATAATAATAATGATAATAAACATGACAATAACCATAATAAACTTGGAAACAACCATAATAACCATTATAATAGCCACGATAACCATATTAATAATAATAGCTATGGTAATCTGAATGATCGTCATGTTTACCATGCTATCAACCATTATAGTCATAGTAAGCGTCATAATAACCACAACAATCATAAGAATCATAATAATAATAATAATTATCATAGCAACAATCATAATAGCCGTAATAATCATAGTAATAGTTATACTAACCGTAATAGTCGTAACATCGTAATAATAAACAGAATGGTCTGGCAAAAAATCTAATAATCGTTATTATAGCCATAATAATCGTAATAGGCGTAATCGCCATAAGAACCTCAGTGATTTACATAATATTCGTCATAATCATACTAAGAAACATAATAATCATAATAATCATGATAATAACCATAATAGATTTGGGAAACAACCCTAATAACCATTATAATAGCCATAATAACCATAATAACCATAATAGCTATAGTAATCTGACTGATGATCATAATTACCATGCTATCAACAATTATAATCATGGTAATCGTCATAATAACCACAAAAATCATAACAATCATAATAATAGTCATAATAATCATAGCAACAATCATAATAGACGTAATTATCATAGTAATAGTTATACTAACTGTAGCAATCATAACATTGTAATAATAAACAGAATAATCATGGAAATAACCTAATAATCGTTATTATAGCCATAATAATCATAATAGTCGTAATCACCATAAGCATCTCAGTGATGATCATAATAATCCTCACAATCATACTAAGAAACATAATAATCATAATAATCATGATAAGAACCATAATAGACTTGTAAACAACCCTAATAACCATTATAATAGCCATAATAACCATAATAACCATAATAGCTATATTAATCTGACTGATGATCATAACTGCCATGCTATCAACAACTATAATCATAGTAATCGTCATAATAACCACAACAAACATAACAATCATAATAATAATAATAATAAACATGAAAATAACCATAATAAACTTGGAAACAATCATAATAACCATTATAATGGCCATGATAACCATATTAATTATAATAGCTGTAGTAATCTGAATGATGATCATGATTACCATGCTATCAACCATGATAATCATAGTAATCGTCATAATAACCACAACAAACATAACAATCATAATAATAATCATAATAATCATAGCAACAATCATAATAGACGTAATAATCATAGTAATAGTTATACTGACTCTAATAATCATAACATCGTAATAATAAACAGAATAATCATGGAAATAACCTAATAAACGTTATTACAGCCATAATAATCTTAATAACCATAATAACCAGAATAATCATCATAATGATCATGATAATCATCACAACCATACTATGAAACATTATAATCATAATAATCATAATAATAACCATAATAGACTTGGAAACAATCATAATAACCATTATAATAGCCATAATAACCATAATAATCTTAATAGCCATAGTAATCCGAATTATGACCATAATAAACATGCTATCAACCATTATAATCATAGTAATCGTCATGATAACCACGACAATCATAACAATCATAGGAATAATCATAATTATCATAGCAACAATCATAATATCCGTAATAATCATAGTAATAGTTATACTAACCGTAATAGTCATAACATCGTAATAATAAACAGAATGAACATAGAAATTACCTAATAATTGTTATTATTGCCATAATAAACGTAATAGTCGTAATCACCATAAGAATGTCATTGATGATCATAGTATTCGTCATAATCATGCTAAGAAACATAATAATCATAATAATCATGATAATAACCATAATAGACTTGGAAACAGCCATAATAACCATTATAATAGCCATAACAACCATAATAATCATAATAGTTATAGTAATCTGAATGATGATCATAATTACCATGCTATCAACAATTATAATCATAGTAATCGTCATAATAACCACAACAAACATAACAATCATAATAATAATGATAATAAACATAACAATAACCATAATAAACTTGGAAACAACCATAATAACCATTATAATAGCCCTGATAACAATATTAATCATAGTAGCTATAGTAATCTGAATCATGATCATGATTACCATGCTATGAACCATTATAATCATAGTAATCGTCATAATAACTTCAACAAACATAACAATCATAATAATATTCATAATAATCATAGCAACAATCATAATGGACGTAATAATCATAGTAATAGTAATACTGACTGTAATAATCATAACATCGTTATAATATACAGAATAATCATGGAAATAACCTAATAATCGTTATTACAGCCATAACAATCTTAATAACCATAATAACCAGAATAATAATAATAATGCTCATAATAACCCTCACAATAATACTAAGCAACATTATAATCATAATAATCATGAGAATAACCATAATAGATTTGGAAACAGCCATAATGACCATTATAATAGTCATATTAACCATAATAATCATAATAGTTATAGTAATCTGAATGATGATCATAATTACCATGCTATCAACAATTATAATCATAGTAATCGTCTTAAAACCCACAACAAACATAACAATCATAATAATAATGATAATAAACATGACAATAACCATAATAAACTTGGAAACAACCACAATAACCATTATAATAGCCACGATAACCATATTAATAATAATAGCTATGGTAATCTGAATGATCGTCATGTTTACCATGCTATCAACCATTATAGTCATAGTAAGCGTCATAATAACCACAACAATCATAAGAATCATAATAATAATCATAATTATCATAGCAACAATCATAATAGCCGTAATAATCATAGTAATAGTTATACTAACCGTAATAGTCGTAACATCGTAATAATAAACAGAATGGTCTGGCAAAAAATCTAATAATCGTTATTATAGCCATAATAATCGTAATAGGCGTAATCGCCATAAGAACCTCAGTGATTTACATAATATTCGTCATAATCATACTAAGAAACATAATAATCATAATAATCATGATAATAACCATAATAGATTTGGAAACAACCCTAATAACCATTATAATAGCCATAATAACCATAATAACCATAATAGCTATAGTAATCTGACTGATGATCATAATTACCATGCTATCAACAATTATAATCATGGTAATCGTCATAATAACCACAAAAATCATAACAATCATAATAATAGCCATAATAATCATAGCAACAATCATAATAGACGTAATTATCATAGTAATAGTTATACTAACTGTAGCAATCATAACATTGTAATAATAAACAGAATAATCATGGAAATAACCTAATAATCGTTATTATAGCCATAATAATCATAATAGTCGTAATCACCATAAGCATCTCAGTGATGATCATAATAATCCTCACAATCATACTAAGAAACATAATAATCATAATAATCATGATAAGAACCATAATAGACCTGTAAACAACCCTAATAACCATTATAATAGCCATAATAACCATAATAACCGTAATAGCTATATTAATCTGTCTGATGATCATAACTGCCATGCTATCAACAACTATAATCATAGTAATCGTCATAATAACCACAACAAACATAACAATCATAATAATAATAATAATAAACATGACAATAACCATAATAAACTTGGAAACAACCATAATAACCATTACAATAGCCATGATAACCATATTCATCATAATAGCTATAGTAATCTGAATGATGATCATGTTTACCATGCTATCAACCATTATAATCATAGTAATCGTCATAATAACCACAACAATCATAAAAATCATAATAATAATCATAATTATCATAGCAACAATCATAATAGCCGTAATAATCATAGTAATAGTTATACTAACCGTAATAGTCATAACATCGTAATAATAAACAGAATGATCAGGAAAAAACCTAATAATCATTATTATAGCCATAATAATCTTAACAACCATAAGAACCAGAATAATCATAATAATGATCATAATAATACTCACAATCATACACAGAAACATAATAATCATAATAATCATGATAATAACCATAATAGATTTGGAAACAAACCTAATAACCATTATAATAGCCATAATAACCATAATAACCATAATAGCTATATTAATCTGTCTGATGATCATAACTACCATGCTATCAACCATTATAATCATAGTAATCGTCATAATAAGCACAACAATCATAAAAATCATAATAATAATCATAATTATCATAGCAACAATCATAATAGCCGTAATAATCATAGTAATAGTTATACTAACCGTAATAGTCATAACATCGTAATAATAAGCAGAATGATCAGAAAAAAACCTGATAATGGTTATTATAGCCATAATAATCGTAATAGTCGTAATCGCCGTAAGAATCTCAGTGATGATCATAGTATTCGTCATAATCATACTAAGAAACATAATAATCATAATAATCATGATAATGACCATAATAGACATGGAAACAACCACAATAACCATTATAATTACCAGAATAGCCATAATAATCATAATAGCTATTGTAATCTGAATGATGATCATAGTAACCATGCTATGAACCATTATAATCATTGTAATCGTCATAATAACCACAACAATCATAACAATCATAATAATAATCACAATAATCATAGCAACAATCATAATAGCCGTGATAATCACAGTAATAGTTATACTAACCGTAATAGTCATAACATCGTAATGATAAACAGAATAATCATGGAAATAGCCTAATAATAGTTATTGTAGCCATATAATTCTTAATAACCATAATAAGCAGAATAACCATAATAATGGTCATAATAATCCTCACAATCATACTAAGAAACATAATAATCATAATAATCATGATAATAACCATAATAGACTTGGAAACAACCCTAATAAACATTATAATAGCCATAATAACCGTAATAACCATAATAGCTATATTAATCTGACTGATGATCATAATTACCATGCTATCAACAATTATAATCATGGTAATCGTCATAATAACCACAAAAATCATAACAATCATAATAATAGTCATAATAATCATAGCAACAATCATAATAGACGTAATTATCATAGTAATAGTTATACTAACTGTAGCAATCATAACATTGTAATAATAAACGGAATAATCATGGAAATAACCTAATAATCGTTATTATAGCCATAATAATCATAATAGTCGTAATCACCATAAGCATCTCAGTGATGAGCATAATAATCCTCACAATCATACTAAGAAACAATAATCATAATAATCATGATAAGAACCATAATAGACATGGAAACAGCCACAATAACCATTATAATTGCCATAATAGCCATAAAAATCATAATAGCTATTGTAATCTGAATGATGATCATAGTAACCATGCTATGAACCATTATAATCATTGTAATCGTCATAATAACCACAACAATCATAACAATCATAATAATAATCACAATAATCATAGCAACAATCATAATAGCCGTGATAATCACAGTAATAGTTATACTAACCGTAATAGTCATAACATCGTAATAATAAACAGAATAATCATGGAAATAGCCTAATAATAATTATTGCAGCCATATAATTCTTAATAATCATAATAAGCAGAATAACCATAATAATGGTCATAATAATCCTCACAATCATACTAAGAAACATAATAATCATAATAATCATGATAATAACCATAATAGACTTGGACAACCCTAATAAACATTATAATAGCCATAATAACCGTAATAACCATAATAGCTATATTAATCTGACTGATGATCATAACTACCATGCTATCAACAACTATAATCATAGTAATAGTCATAATAACCACGACAAACATAACAATCATAATAATAATAATAATAAACATGACAATAACCATAATAAACTTGGAAGCAACCATAATAACCATTATGAAGGCCATGATAACCATATTAATCATAATAGCTGTAGTAATCTGAATGATGATCATGATTACCATGCTATCAACCATGATAATCATAGTAATCGTCATAATAACCACAACAATCATAACTATCATAAGAATATTCATAATAATCATAGCAATAATCATAATAGCCGTAATAGTCATAGTAATAGCTATACTAACTGTAATAATCATAATATCGTAATAATAAACAGAATAATCAGGAAATGACCAAATAAACGTTATTACAGCCATAATAATCTTAATAACCATAATAACCAGAATAATCATCATAATGATCATAATAATCATCAAAACCATATTATGAAACATTATAATCATAATAATCATAATAATAACCATAATAGTCTTGGAAACAATCATAATAACCATTATAATAGCCATAATGACCATAACAATCTTAATAGCCACAGTAACCTGACTGATGATCATAATTGCCATGCTATGAACAATTATAATCATGGTAATCGTCATAATAACCACAAAAACCATAACAATCATAATAATAGTCATAATAATCATAGCAACAATCATAATAGACGTAATTATCATAGTAATAGTTATACTAACTGTAGCAATCATAACATTGTAATAATAAACAGAATAATCATGGAAATAACCTAATAATCGTTATTATAGCCATAATAATCATAATAGTCGCAATCACCATAAGCATCTCAGTGATGACCATAATAATCCTCACAATCATACTAAGAAACATAATAATCATAATAATCATGATAAGAACCATAATAGACTTGTAAACAATCCTAATAACCATTATAATAGCCATAATAACCATAATAACCATAATAGCTATAGTAATCTGGCTGATGATCATAACTACCATGCTATCAACAATTATAATCATAGTAATCGTCTTAAAACCCACAACAAACATAACAATCATAATAATAATGATAATAAACATGACAATAACCATAAGAAACTTGGAAACAACCATAATAACCATTATAATTGCCACGATAACCATATTAATAATAATAGCTATGGTAATCTGAATGATCGTCATGTTTACCATGCTATCAACCATTATAGTCATAGTAAGCGTCATAATAACCACAACAATCATAACAATCATAATAATAATCATAATTATCATAGCAACAATCATAATAGCCGTAATAATCATAGTAATAGTTATACTAACCGTAATAGTCATAACATCGTAATAATAAACAGAATGATCAGGAAAAAAACCTAATAATCGTTATTATAGCCATAATAATCTTAACAACCATAAGAACCAGAATAATCATAATAATGATCATAATAATACTCACAATCATACAAAGAAACATAATAATCATAATAATCATGATAATAACCATAATAGATTTGGAAACAACCCTAATAACCATTATAATAGCCATAATAACCATAATAAACATAATAGCTATATTAATCTGTCTGATGATCATAACTACCATGCTATCAACCATTATAATCATAGTTATCGTCATAATAAGCACAACAATCATAAAAATCATAATAATAATCATAATTATCATAGCAACAATCATAATAGCCGTAATAATCATAGTAATAGTTATACTAACCGTAATAGTCATAACATCGTAATAATAAGCAGAATGATCAGAAAAAAACCTGATAATGGTTATTATAGCCATAATAATCGTAATAGTCGTAATCGCCGTAAGAATCTCAGTGATGATCATAGTATTCGTCATAATCATACTAAGAAACGTAATAATCATAATAATCATGATAATGACCATAATAGACATGGAAACAACCACAATAACCATTATAATTACCATAATAGCCATAATAATCATAATAGCTATTGTAATCTGAATGATGATCATAGTAACCATGCTATGAACCATTATAATCATTGTATCGTCATAATAACCACAACAATCATAACAATCATAATAATAATCACAATAATCATAGCAACAATCATAATAGCCGTGATAATCACAGTAATAGTTATACTAACCGTAATAGTCATAACATCGTAATGATAAACAGAATAATCATGGAAATAGCCTAATAATAGTTATTGCAGCCATATAATTCTTAATAACCATAATAAGCAGAATAACCATAATAATGGTCATAATAATCCTCACAATCATACTAAGAAACATAATAATCATAATAATCATGATAATAACCATAATAGACTTGGAAACAACCCTAATAAACATTATAATAGCCATAATAACCGTAATAACCATAATAGCTATATTAATCTGACTGATGATCATAACTACCATGCTATTAACAACTATAATCATAGTAATCGTCATAATAACCACAACAAACATAACAATCATAATAATAATAATAATAAACATGACAATAACCATAATAAACTTGGAAACAACCATAATAACCATTATAATAGCCAGGATAACCATATTCATCATAATAGCTATAGTAATCTGAATGATGATCATGTTTACCATGCTATCAACCATTATAATCATAGTAATCGTCATAATAACCACAACAATCATAAAAATCATAATAATAATCATAATTATAATAGCAACAGTCATAATAGCCGTAATAATCATAGTAATAGTTATACTAACCGTAATAGTCATAACATCGTAATAATAAACAGAATGATCAGGAAAAAAACCTAATAATCGTTATTATAGCCATAATAATCTTAACAACCATAAGAACCGGAATAATCATAATAATGATCATAATAATACTCACAATCATACAAAGAAACATAATAATCATAATAATCATGATAATAACCATAATAGATTTGGAAACAAACCTAATAACCATTATAATAGCCATAATAACCATAATAACCATAATAGCTATAGTAATCTGACTGATGATCATAATTACCATGCTATCAACAATTATAATCATGGTAATCGTCATAATAACCACAACAAACATAACAATCATAATAATAATGATAATAAACATAACAATAACCATAATAAACTTGGAAACAACCATAATAACCATTATAATAGCCATGATAACCATATTAATCATAGTAGCTATAGTAATCTGAATCATGATCATGATTACCATGCTATGAACCATTATAATCATAGTAATCGTCATAATAACCACAACAATCATAACAATCATAAGAATATTCATAATAATCATAGCAATAATCATAATAGCCGTAATAGTCATAGTAATAGCTATACTAACTGTAATAATCATAATATCGTAATAATAAACAGAATAATCAGGAAATAACCAAATAAACGTTATTACAGCCATAATAATCTTAATAACCATAATAACCAGAATAATCATCATAATGATCATAATAATCATCAAAACCATATTATGAAACATTATAATCATAATAATCATAATAATAAGCATAATAGACTTGGAATCAATCATAAGAACCATTATAATAGCCATAATAACCATAATAATCGTAATAGCTATAGTAATCTGAATAATGGTCATAATAACCATGCTATGAACCATTATAATCATGGTAATCGTCATAATAACCACAACAATCATAACAATCATAATAATAGTCATAATAATCATAGGAACAATCATAATAGACGTAATAATCATGGTAATAGTTATACTGACTGTAATAATCATAACATCGTAATAATAAACAGAATAATCATGGAAATAACCTAATAATCGTTATTACAGCCATAATAATCGTAATAGTCGTAATCGCCATAAGAATCTCAGTGATTATCATAATATTCGTCATAATCGTACTAAGAAACATAATAATCATAATAAACAAGACAATAACCATAATAAACCTGGAAACAACCATAATAACCATTATAATAGCCATGATAACCGTATTAATCATAATAGCTATAGCAATCTGAATGATGATCATGATTACCATGCTATCAACCATTATAATCATAGTAATCGTCATAATGCCCACAACAATCATAACAGTCATAGCAACAATCGTATTAGCCGTAATAATCATAGTAATCGTTATACTAACTGTAATAATCATAACATCGTTATAACATACAGAATAATCATGGAAATAACCTAATAATCGTTATAACAACCATAATAATCTTATTAACCATTATAACCAGAATAATCGTAATAATGATCATAATAATTCTCACAATCATACTAGGAAACATAATAATTATAATAATCACGATAATAACCATAATAGACTTGGAAACAACCCTAATAACCATTATAATAGCCATGATAACCATAATAACAATAATAGCTACATTAATCTGACTGATGATCATAACTGCCATGCTATCAACCATGATAATCATAGTAATCGTCATAATAACCACAACAATCATAAAAATCATAATAATAATCATAATTATCATAGCAACAATCATAATAGCCGTAATAATCATAGTAATAGTTATACTAACCGTAATAGTCATAACATCGTAATAATAAACAGAATGATCAGGAAAAAAACCTAATAATCGTTATTATAGCCATAATAATCTTAACAACCATAAGAACCGGAATAATCATAATAATGATCATAATAATACTCACAATCATACAAAGAAACATAATAATCATAATAATCCTGATAATAACCATAATAGATTTGGAAACAAACCTAATAACCATTATAATAGCCATAATAACCATAATAACCATAATAGCTATAGTAATCTGACTGATGATCATAATTACGATGCTATCAACAATTATAATCATGGTAATCGTCATAATAACCACAAAAAGCATAACAATCATAATAATAGTCATAATAATCATAGCAACAATCATAATAGACGTAATTATCATAGTAATAGTTATACTAACTGTAGCAATCATAACATTGTAATAATAAAAAGAATAATCATGGAAATAACCTAATAATCGTTATTATAGCCATAATAATCATAATAGTCGTAATCACCATAAGTATATCAGTGATGATCATAATAATCCTCACAATCATACTAAGAAACATAATAATCATAATAATCATGATAAGAACCACAATAGACTTGTAAACAACCCTAATAACCATTATAATAGCCATAATAACCATAATAACAATAATAGCTACATTAATCTGACTGATGATCATAACTGCCATGCTATCAACCATGATAATCATAGTAATCGTCATAATAACCACAACAATCATAACAATCATAATAATAATCATAATAATCATAGCAACAATCATAATAGACGTAATAATCATAGTAATAGTTATACTGACTCTAATAATCATAACATCGTAATAATAAACAGAATAATCATGGAAATAACCTAATAATCGTTATTACAGCCATAATAATCGTAATAGTCGTAATCGCCATAAGACTCTCAGTGATTATCATAATATTCGTCATAATCGTACTAAGAAACATAATAATCATAATAAACAAGACAATAACCATAATAAACTTGGAAACAACCATAATAACCATTATAATAGCCATGATAACCGTATTAATCATAATAGCTATAGCAATCTGAATGATGATCATGATTACCATGCTATCAACCATTATAACCATAGTAATCGTCATAATGCCCACAACAATCATAACAGTCATAGCAACAATCGTATTAGCCGTAATAATCATAGTAATCGTTATACTAACTGTAATAATCATAACATCGTTATAACATACAGAATAATCATGGAAATAACCTAATAATCGTTATAACAACCATAATAATCTTATTAACCATTATAACCTGAATAATTGTAATAATGATCATAATAATTCTCACAATCATACTAGGAAACATAATAATTATAATAATCACGATAATAACCATAATAGACTTGGAAACAACCCTAATAACCATTATAATAGCCATAATAACCATAATAACCATAATAGCTATATTAATCTGTCTGATGATCATAACTACCATGCTATCAACCATTATAATCATAGTCATCGTCATAATAACCACAACAATCATAAAAATCCTAATAATAATCATAATTATCATAGCAACAATCATAATAGCCGTAATAATCATAGTAATAGTTATACTAACCGTAATAGTCATAACATCCTAATAATAAACAGAATGATCAGGAAAAAAACCTAATAATCGTTATTATAGCCATAATAATCTTAACAACCATAAGAACCAGAATAATCATAATAATGATCATAATAATACTCACAATCATACAAAGAAACATAATAATCATAATAATCATGATAATAACCATAATAGACTTGGAAACAGCCATAATAACCATTGTAATAGCCATAACAACCATAATAATCATAATAGTTATAGTAATCTGAATGATGATCATAATTACCATGCTATCAACAATTATAATCATAGTAATCGTCATAATAACCACAACAAACATAACAATCATAATAATAATGATAATAAACATAACAATAACCATAATGAACTTGGAAACAACCATAATAACCATTATAATAGCCCTTATAACCATATTAATCATAGTAGCTATAGTAATCTGAATCATGATCATGATTACCATGCTATGAACCATTATAATCATAGTAATCGTCATAATAACCACAACAATCATAACAATCATAAGAATATTCATAATAATCATAGCAATAATCATAATAGCCGTAATAGTCATAGTAATAGCTATACTAACTGTAATAATCATAATATCGTAATAATAAACAGAATAATCAGGAAATAACCAAATAAACGTTATTACAGCCATAATAATCTTAATAACCATAATAACCAGAATAATCATCATAATGACCGTAATAATCATCAAAACCATATTATGAAACATTATAATCATAATAATCATAATAATAAGCATAATAGACTTGGAATCAATCATAAGAACCATTATAATAGCCATAATAACCATAATAATCGTAATAGCTATAGTAATCTGAATGATGGTCATAATAACCATGCTATGAACCATTATAATCATGGTAATCGTCATAATAACCACAACAATCATAACAATCATAATAATAGTCATAATAATCATAGGAACAATCATAATAGACGTAATAATCATGGTAATAGTTATACTGACTGTAATAATCATAACATCGTAATAATAAACAGAATAATCATGGAAATAACCTAATAATCGTTATTACAGCCATAATAATCGTAATAGTCGTAATCGCCATAAGAATCTCAGTGATTATCATAATATTCGTCATAATCGTACTAAGAAACATAATAATCATAATAAACAAGACAATAACCATAATAAACTTGGAAACAACCATAATAACCATTATAATAGCCATGATAACCGTATTAATCATAATAGCTATAGCAATCTGAATGATGATCATGATTACCATGCTATCAACCATTATAATCATAGTAATCGTCATAATGCCCACAACAATCATAACAGTCATAGCAACAATCGTATTTGCCGTAATAATCATAGTAATCGTTATACTAACTGTAATAATCATAACATCGTTATAACATACAGAATAATCATGGAAATAACCTAATAATCGTTATAACAACCATAATAATCTTATTAACCATTATAACCAGAATAATCGTAATAATGATCATAATAATTCTCACAATCATATTAGGAAACATAATAATCATAATAATCACGATAATAACCATAATAGACTTGGAAACAACCCTAATAACCATTATAATAGCCATAATAACCATAATAACCATAATAGTTATATTAATCTGTCTGATGATCATAACTACCATGCTATCAACCATTATAATCATAGTAATCGTCATAATAAGCACAACAATCATAAAAATCATAATAATAATCATAATTATCATAGCAACAATCATAATAGCCGTGATAATCACAGTAATAGTTATACTAACCGTAATAGTCATAACATCGTAATAATAAACAGAATAATCATGGAAATAGCCTAATAATAGTAATTGCAGCCATATAATTCTTAATAATCAGAATAAGCAGAATAACCATAATAATGGTCATAATAATCCTCACAATCATACAAAGAAACATAACAATCATAATAATCATGATAATAACCATAATAGACTTGGAAACAACCCTAATAAACATTATAATAGCCATAATAACCGTAATAACCATAATAGCTATATTAATCTGACTGATGATCATAACTACCATGCTATCAACAACTATAATCATAGTAATCGTCATAATACCACAACAAACATAACAATCATAATAATAATAATAATAAACATGACAATAACCACAATAAACTTGGAAACAACCATAATAACCATTATAATAGCCATGATAACCATATTCATCATAATAGCTATAGTAATCTGAATGATGATCATGTTTACCATGCTATCAACCATTATAATCATAGTCATCGTCATAATAACCACAACAATCATAAAAATCCTAATAATAATCATAATTATCATAGCAACAATCATAAAAGCCGTAATAATCATAGTAATAGTTATACTAACCGTAATAGTCATAACATCGTAATAATAAACAGAATGATCAGGAAAAAAACCTAATAATCGTTATTATAGCCATAATAATCTTAACAACCATAAGAACCAGAATAATCATAATAATGATCATAATAATACTCACAATCATACAAAGAAACATAATAATCATAATAATCATGATAATAACCATAATAGCTTTGGAAACAACCCTAATAACCATTATAATAGCCATAATAACCATAATAACCATAATAGCTATAGTAATCTGACTGATGATCATAATTACCATGCTATCAACAATTATAATCATGGTAATCGTCATAATAACCACGACAATCATAACAATCATAGGAATAATCATAATTATCATAGCAACAATCATAATATCCGTAATAATCATAGTAATAGTTTTACTAACTGTAGCAATCATAACATTGTAATAATAAACAGAATAATCATGGAAATAACCTAATAATCGTTATTATAGCCATAATAATCATAATAGTCGTAATCACCATAAGCATCTCAGTGATGATCATAATAATCCTCACAATCATACTAAGAAACATAATAATCATAATAATCATGATAAGAACCATAATAGACTTGTAAACAACCCTAATAACCATTATAATAGCCATAATAACCATAATAACCATAATAGCTATATTAATCTGACTGATGATCATAACTGCCATGCTATCAACAACTATAATCATAGTAATCGTCAAAATAACCACAACAAACATAACAATCATAATAATAATAATAATAAACATGACAATAACCATAATAAACTTGGAAACAACCATAATAACCATTATAATGGCCATGATAGCCATATTAATCATAATAGCTGTAGTAATCTGAATGATGATCATGATTACCATGCTATCAACCATGATAATCATAGTAATCGTCATAATAACCACAACAATCATAACAATCATAATAATAATCATAATAATCATAGCAACAATCATAATAGACGTAATAATCATAGTAATAGTTATACTGACTCTAATAATCATAACATCGTAATAATAAACAGAATAATCGTGGAAATAACCTAATAAACGTTATTACAGCCATAATAATCTTAATAACCATAATAACCAGAATAATCATCATAATGATCATGATAATCATCACAACCATACTATGAAACATTATAATCATAATAATCATAATAATAACCATAATAGACTTGGAAACAATCATAATAACCATTATAATAGCCATAATAACCATAATAATCTTAATAGCCATAGTAATCCGAATTATGACCATAATAAACATGCTATCAACCATTATAATCATAGTAATCGTCATGATAACCACGACAATCATAACAATCATAGGAATAATCATAATTATCATAGCAACAATCATAATATGCGTAATAATCATAGTAATAGTTATACTAACCGTAATAGTCATAACATCGTAATAATAAACAGAATGAACATAGAAATTACCTAATAATTGTTATTATTGCCATAATAATCGTAATAGTCGTAATCACCATAAGAATGTCATTGATGATCATAGTATTCGTCATAATCATGCTAAGAAACATAATAATCATAATAATCATGATAATAACCATAATAGACTTGGAAACAGCCATAATAACCATTGTAATAGCCATAACAACCATAATAATCATAATAGTTATAGTAATCTGAATGATGATCATAATTACCATGCTATCAACAATTATAATCATAGTAATCGTCATAATAACCACAAAAATCATAACAATCATAATAATAATGATAATAAACATAACAATAACCATAATAAACTTGGAAACAACCATAATAACCATTATAATAGCCCTTATAACCATATTAATCGTAGTAGCTATAGTAATCTGAATCATGATCATGATTACCATGCTATGAACCATTATAATCATAGTAATCGTCATAATAACCACAACAATCATAACAATCATAAGAATATTCATAATAATCATAGCAATAATCATAATAGCCGTAATAGTCATAGTAATAGCTATACTAACTGTAATAATCATAATATCGTAATAATAAACAGAATAATCAGGAAATAACCAAATAAACGTTATTACAGCCATAATAATCTTAATAACCATAATAACCAGAATAATCATCATAATGATCATAATAATCATCAAAACCATATTATGAAACATTATAATAATAATAATCATAATAATAACCATAATAGTCTTGGAAACAATCATAATAACCATTATAATAGCCATAATAACCATAACAATCTTAATAGCCATAGTAACCTGACTGATGATCATAATTACCATGCTATCAACAATTATAATCATAGTAATCGTCATAATACCCACAACAAACATAACAATCATAATAATAGTCATAATAATCATAGCAACAATCATAATAGACGTAATAATCATAGTAATAGTTATACTGACTGTAATAATCATAACATCGTTATAATATACAGAATAATCATGGAAATAACCTAATAATCGTTATTACAGCCATAACAATCTTAATAACCATAATAACCAGAATAATCATAATAATGCTCATAATAACCCTCACAATAATACTAAGCAACATTATAATCATAATAATCATGAGAATAACCATAATAGACTTGGAAACAGCCATAATAACCATTATAATAGCCATATTAACCATAATAATCATAATAGTTATAGTAATCTGAATGATGATCATAATTACCGTGCTATCAACAATTATAATCATAGTAATCGTCTTAAAACCCACAACAAACATAACAATCATAATAATAATGATAATAAACATGACAATAACCATAATAAACTTGGAAACAACCATAATAACCATTATAATAGCCACGATAACCATATTAATAATAATAGCTATGGTAATCTGAATGATCGTCATGTTTACAATGCTATCAACCATTATAGTCATAGTAAGCGTCATAATAACCACAACAATCATAAGAATCATAATAATAATCATAATTATCATAGCAACAATCATAATAGCCGTAATAATCATAGTAATAGTTATACTAACCGTAATAGTCATAACATCGTAATAATAAACAGAATGGTCAGGAAAAAAATCTAATAATCGTTATTATAGCCATAATAATCGTAATAGTCGTAACCGCCATAAGAACCTCAGTGATTATCATAATATTCGTCATAATCATACTAAGAAACATAATAATCATAATAATCATGATAATGACCATAATAGACATGGAAACAACCACAATAACCATTATAATTGCCATAATAGCTATAATAATCATAATAGCTATTGTAATCTGAATGATGATCATAGTAACCATGCTATGAACCATTATAATCATTGTAATCGTCATAATAACCACAACAATCATAACAATCATAATAATAATCACAATAATCATAGCAACAATCATAATAGCCGTGATAATCACAGTAATAGTTATACTAACCGTAATAGTCATAACATCGTAATGATAAACAGAATAATCATGGAAATAGCCTAATAATAGTTATTGCAGCCATATAACTCTTAATAACCATAATAAGCAGAATAACCATAATAATGGTCATAATAACCCTCACAATCATACTAAGAAACATAATAATCATAATAATCATGATAATAACCATAATAGACTTGGAAAAAACCCTAATAAACATTATAATAGCCATAACAACCATAATAATCATAATAGTTATAGTAATCTGAATGATGATCATAATTACCATGCTATCAACAATTATAATCATAGTAATCGTCATAATAACCACAACAAACATAACAATCATAATAATAATGATAATAAACATAACAATAACCATAATAAACTTGGAAACAACCATAATAACCATTATAATAGCCCTGATAACCATATTAATCATAGTAGCTATAGTAATCTGAATCATGATCATGATTACCATGCTATGAACCATTATAATCATAGTAATCGTCATAATAACCACAACAATCATAACAATCATAAGAATATTCATAATAATCATAGCAATAATCATAATAGCTGTAATAGTCATAGTAATAGCTATACTAACTGTAATAATCATAATATCGTAATAATAAACAGAATAATCAGGAAATAACCAAATAAACGTTATTACAGCCATAATAATCTTAATAACCATAATAACCAGAATAATCATCATAATGATCATAATAATCATCAAAACCATATTATGAAACATTATAATCATAATAATCATAATAATAACCATAATAGTCTTGGAAACAATCATAATAACCATTATAATAGCCATAATGACCATAACAATCTTAATAGCCACAGTAACATGACTGATGATCATAATTACCATGCTATCAACAATTATAATCATGGTAATCGTCATAATAATCACAAAAATCATAACAATCATAATAATAGTCATAATAATCATAGCAACAATCATAATAGACGTAATTATCATAGTAATAGTTATACTAACTGTAGCAATCATAACATTGTAATAATAAACAGAATAATCATGGAAATAGCCTAATAATAGTTATTGCAGCCATATAAATCTTAATAACCATAATAAGCAGAATAACCATAATAATGGTCATAATAATCCTTACAATCATACTAAGAAACACAATAATCATAATAATCATGATAATAACCATAATAGACTTGGAAACAGCCCTAATAAACATTATAATAGCCATAATAACCGTAATAACCATAATAGCTATATTAATCTGACTGATGATCATAACTACCATGCTGTCAACAACTATAATCATAGTAATCGTCATAATAACCACAACAAACATAACAATCATAATAATAATAATAATAAACATGACAATAACCATAATAAACTTGGAAACAACCATAATAACCATTATAATAGCCATGATAACCATATTCATCATAATAGCTATAGTAATCTGACTGATGATCATGTTTACCATGCTATCAACCATTATAATCATTAGTAATCGTCATAATAACCACAACAATCATAAAAATCATAATAATAATCATAATTATCATAGCAACAATCATAATAGCCGTAATAATCATAGTAATAGTTATACTAACCGTAATAGTCATAACATCGTAATAATAAACAGCATGATCAGGAAAAAAACCTAATAATAGTTATTATAGCCATAATAATCTTAACAACCATAAGAACCAGAATAATCATAATAATGATCATAATAATACTCACAATCATACAAAGAAACATAATAATCATAATAATCATGATAATAACCATAACAGATTTGGAAACAAACCTAATAACCATTATAATAGCCATAATAACCATAATAACCATAATAGCTATAGTAATCTGACTGATGATCATAATTACCATGCTATCAACAATTATAATCATGGTAATCGTCATAATAACCACAAAAATCATAACAATCATAATAATAGTCATAATAATCATAGCAATAATCATAATAGACGTAATTATCATAGTAATAGTTATACTAACTGTAGCAATCATAACTTTGTAATAATAAAAAGAATAATCATGGAAATAACCTAATAATCGTTATTATAGCCATAATAACCATAATAGTCGTTATCACCATAAGTATCTCAGTGATGATCATAATAATCCTCACAATCATACAAAGAAACATAATAATCATAATAATCATGATAAGAACCATAATAGACTTGTAAACAACCCTAATAACCATTATAATAGCCATAATAACCATAATAACAATAATAGCTATATTAATCTGACTGATGATCATAACTGCCATGCTATCAACAACTATAATCATAGTAATCGTCATAATAACCACAACAAACATAACAATCATCTTAATAATAATAATAAACATGACAATAACCATAATAAACTTGGAAACAACCATAATAACCATTACAATAGCCATGATAACCATATTCATCATAATAGCTATAGTAATCTGAATGATGATCAGGGTTTACCATGCTATCAACCATTATAATCATAGTAATCGTCATAATAACCACAACAATCATACAAATCATAATAATAATCATAATTATCATAGCAACAATCATAATAGCCGGAATAATCATAGTAATAGTTATACTAACCGTAATAGTCATAACATCGTAATAATAAACAGAATGATCAGGAAAAAAACCTAATAATCGTTATTATAGCCATAATAATCTTAACAACCATAAGAACCAGAATAATCATAATAATGATCATAATAATACTCACAATCATACAAAGAAACATAATAATCATAATAATCATGATAATAACCATAATAGATTTGGAAACAACCCTAATAACCATTATAATAGCCATAATAACCATAATAACCGTAATAGCTATATTAATCTGACTGATGATCATAATTACCATGCTATCAACAATTATAATCATGGTAATCGTCATAATAACCACAAAATCATAACAATCATAATAATAGTCATAATAATCATAGCAACTATCATAATAGACGTAATTATCATAGTAATAGTTATACTAACTGTAGCAATCATAACATTGTAATAATAAACAGAATAATCATGGAAATAACCTAATAATCGTTATTATAGCCATAATAATCATAATAGTCGTAATCACCATAAGCATCTCAGTGATGATCATAATAATCCTCACAATCATACTAAGAAACATAATAATCATAATAATCATGATAAGAACCATAATAGACCTGTAAACAACCCTAATAACCATTATAATAGCCATAATAACCATAATAACCATAATAGTTATAGTAATCTGAATGATGATCATAATTACCATGCTATCAACAATTATAATCATAGTAATCGTCATAATAACCACAACAAACATAACAATCATAATAATAATCATAATAAACATAACAATAACCATAATAAACTTGGAAACAACCATAATAACCATTATAATAGCCCTGATAACCATATTAATCATAGTAGCTATAGTAATCTGAATCATGATCATGATTACCATGCTATGAACCATTATAATCATAGTAATCGTCATAATAGCCACAACAATCATAACAATCATAAGAATATTCATAATAATCATAGCAATAATCATAATAGCCGTAATAGTCATAGTAATAGCTATACTAACTGTAATAATCATAATATCGTAATAATAAACAGAATAATCAGGAAATACCAAATAAACGTTATTACAGCCATAATAATCCTAATAACCATAATAACCAGAATAATCATCATAATGACCATAATAATCATCAAAACCATATTATGAAACATTATAATCATAATAATCATAATAATAAGCATAATAGACTTGGAATCAATCATAATAACCATTATAATAGCCATAATGACCATAATAATCGTAATAGCTATAGTAATCTGAATGATGGTCATAATAACCATGCTATGAACCATTATAATCATGGTAATCGTCATAATAACCACAACAATCATAACAATCATAATAATAGTCATAATAATCATAGGAACAATCATAATAGACGTAATAATCATGGTAATAGTTATACTGACTGTAATAATCATAACATCGTAATAATAAACAGAATAATCATGGAAATAACCTAATAATCGTTATTACAGCCATAATAATCGTAATAGTCGTAATCGCCATAAGAATCTCAGTGATTATCATAATATTCGTCATAATCGTACTAAGAAACATAATAATCATAATAAACAAGACAATAACCATAATAACTTGGAAACAACCATAATAACCATTATAATAGCCATGATAACCGTATTAATCATAATAGCTATAGCAATCTGAATGATGATCATGATTACCATGCTATCAACCATTATAATCATAGTAATCGTCAAGAATGCCCACAACAATCATAACAGTCATAGCAACAATCGTATTAGCCGTAATAATCATAGTAATCGTTATACTAACTGTAATAATCATAACATCGTTATAACATACAGAATAATCATGGAAATAACCTAATAATCGTTATAACAACCATAATAATCTTATTAACCATTATAACCAGAATAATCGTAATAATGATCATAATAATTCTCACAATCATACTAGGAAACATAATAATCATAATAATCACGATAATAACCATAATAGACTTGGAAACAACCCTAATAACCATTATAATAGCCATAATAACCATAATAACCATAATAGCTATATTAATCTGTCTGATGATCATAACTACCATGCAATCAACCATTATAATCATAGTAATCGTCATAATAAGCACAACAATCATAAAAATCATAATAATAATCATAATTATCATAGCAACAATCATAATAGCCGTAATAATCATAGTAATAGGTATACTAACCGTAATAGCCATAACATCGTAATAATAAGCAGAATGGTCAGGAAAAAAACCTGATAATGGTTATTATAACCATAATAATCGTAATAGTCGTAATCGCCGTAAGAATCTCAGTGATGATCATAGTATTCGTCATAATCATACTAAGAAACATAATAATCATAATAATCATGATAATGACCATAATAGACATGGAAACAACCACAATAACCATTATAATTGCCATAATAGCCATAATAATCATAATAGCTATTGTAATCTGAATGATGATCATAGTAACCATGCTATGAACCATTATAATCATTGTAATCGTCATAATAACCACAACAATCATAACAATCATAATAATAATCACAATAATCATAGCAACAATCATAATAGCCGTGATAATCACAGTAATAGTTATACTAACCGTAATAGTCATAACATCGTAATAATAAACAGAATAATCATGGAAATAGCCTAATAATAGTTATTGCAGCCATATAATTCTTAATAATCATAATAAGCAGAATAACCATAATAATGGTCATAATAATCCTCACAATCATACAAAGAAACATAATAATCATAATAATCATGATAATAACCATTATAGACTTGGAAACGACCCTAATAAACATTATAATAGCCATAATAACCGTAATAACCATAATAGCTATATTAATCTGACTGATGATCATAACTACCATGCTATCAACAGCTATAATCATAGTAATCGTCATAATAACCACAACAAACATAACAATCATAATAATAATAATAATAAACATGACAATAACCATAATAAACTTGGAAACAACCATAATAACCATTATAATAGCCATGACAACCATATTCATCATAATAGCTATAGTAATCTGAATGATGATCATGTTTACCATGCTATCAACCATTATAATCATAGTAATCGTCATAATAACCACAACAATCATAAAAATCATAATAATAATCATAATTATCATAGCAACAATCATAATAGCCGTAATAATCATAGTAATAGTTATACTAACCGTAATAGTCATAACATCGTAATAATAAACAGAATGATCAGGAAAAAAACCTAATAATCGTTATTATAGCCATAATAATCTTAACAACCATAAGAACCGGAATAATCATAATAATGATCATAATAATACTCACAATCATACAATGAAACATAATAATCATAATAATCATGATAATAACCATAATAGATTTGGAAACAAACCTAATAACCATTATAATAGCCATAATAACCATAATAACCATAATAGCTATAGTAATCTGACTGATGATCATAATTACCATGCTATCAACAATTATAATCATGGTAATCGTCATAATAACCACAAAAAACATAACAATCATAATAATAGTCATAATAATCATAGCAACAATCATAATAGACGTAATTATCATAGTAATAGTTATACTAACTGTAGCAATCATAACATTGTAATAATAAAAAGAATAATCATGGAAATAACCTAATAATCGTTATTATAGCCATAATAATCATAATAGTCGTAATCACCATAAGTATCTCAGTGATGATCATAATAATCCTCACAATCATACTAAGAAACATAATAATCATAATAATCATGATAAGAACCATAATAGACTTGTAAACAACCCTAATAACCATTATAATAGCCATAATAACCATAATAACAATAATAGCTACATTAATCAGACTGATGATCATAACTGCCATGCTATCAACCATGATAATCATAGTAATCGTCATAATAACCACAACAATCATAACAATCATAATAATAATCATAATAATCATAGCAACAATCATAATAGACGTAATAATCATAGTAATAGTTATACTGACTCTAATAATCATAACATCGTAATAATAAACAGAATAATCATGGAAATAACCTAATAAACGTTATTACAGCCAAAATAATCTTAATAACCATAATAACCAGAATAATCATCATAATGATCATGATAATCATCACAACCATACTATGAAACATTATAATCATAATAATCATAATAATAACCATAATAGACTTGGAAACAATCATAATAACCATTATAATAGCCATAATAACCATAATAATCTTAATGGCCATAGTAATCCGAATTATGACCATAATAAACATGCTATCAACCATTATAATCATAGTAATCGTCATGATAACCACGACAATCATAACAATCATAGGAATAATCATAATTATCATAGCAACAATCATAATATCCGTAATAATCATAGTAATAGTTATACTAACCGTAATAGTCATGACATCGTAATAATAAACAGAATGAACATAGAAATTACCTAATAATTGTTATTATTGCCATAATAATCGTAATAGTCGTAATCACCATAAGAATGTCATTGATGATCATAGTATTCGTCATAATCATGCTAAGAAACATAATAATCATAATAATCATGATAATAACCATAATAGACTTGGAAACAGCCATAATAACCATTATAATAGCCATAACAACCATAACAATCTTAATAGCCATAGTAACCTGACTGATGATCATAATTACCATGCTATCAACAATTATAATCATAGTAATCGTCATAATAACCACAACAAACATAACAATCATAATAATAATGATAATAAACATAACAATAACCATAATAAACTTGGAAACAACCGTAATAACGATTATAATAGCCCTGATAACCATATTAATCATAGTAGCTATAGTAATCTGAATCATGATCATGATTACCATGCTATGAACCATTATAATCATAGTAATCGTCATAATAACTTCAACAATCATAACAATCATAAGAATATTCATAATAATCATAGCAATAATCATAATAGCCGTAATAGTCATAGTAATAGCTATACTAACTGTAATAATCATAATATCGTAATAATAAACAGAATAATCAGGAAATAACCTAATAAACGTTATTACAGCCATAATAATCTTAATAACCATAATAACCAGAATAATCATCATAATGATCATAATAATCATCAAAGCCATATTATGAAACATTATAATCATAATAATCATGATAATAACCATAATAGTCTTGGAAACAATCATAATAACCATTATAATAGCCATAATAACCATAACAATCTTAATAGCCATAGTAACCTGACTGATGATCATAATTACCATGCTATCAACAATTATAATCATAGTAATCGTCATAATACCCACAACAAACATAACAATCATAATAATAGTCATAATAATCATAGCAACAATCATAATAGACGTAATAATCATAGTAATAGTTATACTGACTGTAATAATCATAACATCGTTATAATATACAGAATAATCATGGAAATAACCTAATAATCGTTATTACAGCCATAACAATCTTAATAACCATAATAACCAGAATAATCATAATAATGCACATAATAACCCTCACAATAATACTAAGCAACATTATAATCATAATAATCATGAGAATAACCATAATAGACTTGGAAACAGCCATAATAACCATTATAATAGCCATATTAACCATAATAATCATAATAGTTATAGTAATCTGAATGATGATCATAATTACCATGCTATCAACAATTATAATCATAGTAATCGTCTTAAAACCCACAACAAACATAACAATCATAATAATAATGATAATAAACATGACAATAACCATAATAAACTTGGAAACAACCATAATAACCATTATAATAGCCACGATAACCATATTAATAATAATAGCTACGGTAATCTGAATGATCGTCATGTTTACCATGCTATCAACCATTATAGTCATAGTAAGCGTCATAATAACCACAACAATCATAAGAATCAAAATAATAATCATAATTATCATAGCAACAATCATAATAGCCGTAATAATCCTAGTAATAGTTATACTAACCGTAATAGTCATAACATCGTAATAATAAACAGAATGGTCAGGAAAAAAATCTAATAATCGTTATTATAGCCATAATAATCGTAATAGTCGTAACCGCCATAAGAACCTCAGTGATTATCATAATATTCGTCATAATCATACTAAGAAACATAATAATCATAATAATCATGATAATGACCATAATAGACATGGAAACAACCACAATAACCATTATAATTGCCATAATAGCCATAATAATCATAATAGCTATTGTAATCTGAATGATGATCATAGTAACCATGCTATGAACCATTATAATCATCGTAATCGTCATAATAACCACAACAATCATAACAATCATAATAATAATAATAATAAACATGACAATAACCATAATAAACTTGGAAACAACCATAATAACCATTATAATAGCCATGATAAATATATTAATCATAATAGCTGTAGTAATCTGAATGATGATCATGATTACCATGCTATCAACCATGATAATCATAGTAATCGTCATAATAACCACAACAATCATAAAAATCATAATAATAATCATAATTATCATAGCAACACTCATAATAGCCGTAATAATCATAGTAATAGTTATACTAACCGTAATAGTCATAACATCGTAATAATAAACAGAATGATCAGGAAAAAAACCTAATAATCGTTATTATAGCCATAATAATCTTAACAACCATAAGAACCAGAATAATCATAATAATGATCATAATAATACTCACAGTCATACAAAGAAACATAATAATCATAATAATCATGATAATAACCATAATAGATTTGGAAACAACCCTAATAACCATTATAATAGCCATAATAACCATAATAAACATAATAGCTATATTAATCTGTCTGATGATCATAACTACCATGCTATCAACCATTATAATCATAGTAATCGTCATAATAAGCACAACAATCATAAAAATCATAATAATAATCATAATTATCATAGCAACACTCATAATAGCCGTAATAATCATAGTAATAGTTATACTAACCGTAATAGTCATAACATCGTAATAATAAGCAGAATGATCAGAAAAAAACCTGATAATGGTTATTATAGCCATAATAATCGTAATAGTCGTAATCGCCGTAAGAATCTCAGTGATGATCATAGTATTCGTCATAATCATACTAAGAAACATAATAATCATAATAATCATGATAATGACCATAATAGACATGGAAACAACCACAATAACCATTATAATTACCATAATAGCCATAATAATCATAATAGCTATTGTAATCTGAATGATGATCATAGTAACCATGCTATGAACCATTATAATCATTGTAATCGTCATAATAACCACAACAATCATAACAATCATAATAATAATCACAATAATCATAGCAACAATCATAATAGCCGTGATAATCACAGTAATAGTTATACTAACCGTAATAGTCATAACATCGTAATGATAAACAGAATAATCATGGAAATAGCCTAATAATAGTTATTGCAGCCATATAATTCTTAATAACCATAATCAGCAGAATAACCATAATAATGGTCATAATAATCCTCACAATCATACTAAGAAACATAATAATCATAATAATCATGATAATAACCATAATAGACTTGGAAACAACCCTAATAAACATTATAATAGCCATAATAACCGTAATAACCATAATAGCTATATTAATCTGACTGATGATCATAACTACCATGCTATCAACAACTATAATCATAGTAATCGTCATAATAACCACAACAAACATAACAATCATAATAATAATAATAATAAACATGACAATAACCATAATAAACTTGGAAACAACCATAATAACCATTATAATAGCCATGATAACCATATTCATCATAATAGCTATAGTAATCTGAATGATGATCATAATTTCCATGCTATCAACAATTATAATCATAGTAATCGTCATAATAACCACAACAAACATAATAATCATAATAATAATGATAATAAACATAACAATAACCATAATAAACTTGGAAACAACCATAATAACCATTATAATAGCCCTGATAACCATATTAATCATAGTAGCTATAGTAATCTGAATCATGGTCATGATTACCATGCTATGAACCATTATAATCATAGTAATCGTCATAATAACCACAACAATCATAACAATCATAAGAATATTCATAATAATCATAGCAACAATCATAATAGCCGTAATAGTCATAGTAATAACTATACTAACTGTAATAATCATAATATCGTAATAATAAACAGAATAATCAGGAAATAACCTAATAAACGTTATTACAGCCATAATAATCTTAATAACCATAATAACCAGAATAATCATCATAATGATCATAATAATCATCAAAACCATATTATGAAACATTATAATCATAATAATCATAATAATAACCATAATAGTCTTGGAAACAATCATAATAACCATTATAATAGCCATAATAACCATAACAATCTTAATAGCCATAGTAACCTGACTGATGATCATAATTACCATGCTATCAACAATTATAATCATAGTAATCGTCATAATACCCACAACAAACATAACAATCATAATAATAGTCATAATAATCATAGCAACAATCATAATAGACGTAATAATCATAGTAATAGTTATACTGACTGTAATAATCATAACATCGTTATAATATACAGAATAATCATGGAAATAACCTAATAATCGTTATTACAGCCATAACAATCTTAATAACCATAATAACCAGAATAATCATAATAATGCCCATAATAACCCTCACAATAATACTAAGCAACATTATAATCATAATAATCATGAGAATAACCATAATAGACTTGGAAACAGCCATAATAACCATTATAATAGCCATATTAACCATAATAATCATAATAGTTATAGTAATCTGAATGATGATCATAATTACCATGCTATCAACAATTATAATCATAGTAATCGTCTTAAAACCCACAACAAACATAAGAATCATAATAATAATGATAATAAACATGACAATAACCATAATAAACTTGGAAACAACCATAATAACCATTATAATAGCCACGATAACCATATTAATAATAATAGCTATGGTAATCTGAATGATCGTCATGTTTACCATGCTATCAACCATTATAGTCATAGTAAGCGTCATAATAACCACAACAATCATAAGAATCAAAATAATAATCATAATTATCATAGCAACAATCATAATAGCCGTAATAATCCTAGTAATAGTTATACTAACCGTAATAGTCATAACATCGTAATAATAAACAGAATGGTCAGGAAAAAAATCTAATAATCGTTATTATAGCCATAATAATCGTAATAGTCGTAACCGCCATAAGAACCTCAGTGATTATCATAATATTCGTCATAATCATACTAAGAAACATAATAATCATAATAATCATGATAATGACCATAATAGACATGGAAACAACCACAATAACCATTATAATTGCCATAATAGCCATAATAATAATAATAGCTATTGTAATCTGAATGATGATCATAGTAACCATGCTATGAACCATTATAATCATTGTAATCGTCATAATAACCACAACAATCATAACAATCATAATAATAATCATAATTATCATAGCAACAATCATAATAGCCGTAATAATCATAGTAATAGTTATACTAACCGTAATAGTCATAACATCGTAATAATAAACAGAATGATCAGGAAAAAAACCTAGTAATCGTTATTATAGCCATAATAATCTTAACAACCATAAGAACCAGAATAATCATAATAATGATCATAATAATACTCACAATCATACAAAGAAACATAATAATCATAATAATCATGATAATAACCATAATAGATTTGGAAACAAACCTAATAACCATTATAATAGCCATAATAACCATAATAACCATAATAGCTATAGTAATCTGACTGATGATCATAATTACCATGCTATCAACAATTATAATCATGGTAATCGTCATAATAACCACAAAAATCATAACAATCATAATAATAGTCATAATAATCATAGCAACAATCATAATAGACGTAATTATCATAGTAATAGTTATACTAACTGTAGCAATCATAACATTGTAATAATAAACAGAATAATCATGGAAATAACCTAATAATCGTTATTATAGCCATAATAATCATAATAGTCGTAATCACCATAAGCATCTCAGTGATGAGCATAATAATCCTCACAATCATACTACGAAACATAATAATCATAATAATCATGATAAGAACCATAATAGACTTGGAAACAACCCTAATAACCATTATAATAGCCATAATAACCATAATAACCATAATAGCTATATTAATCTGTCTGATGATCGTAACTACCATGCTATCAACCATTATAATCATAGTAATCGTCATAATAAGCACAACAATCATTAAAATCATAATAATAGTCATAATTATCATAGCAACAATCATAATAGCCGTAATAATCATAGTAATAGTTATACTAACCGTAATAGTCATAACATCATAATAATAAGCAGAATGATCAGAAAAAAACCTGATAATGGTTATTATAGCCATAATAATCGTAATAGTCGTAATCGCCGTAAGAATCTCAGTGATGATCATAGTATTCGTCATAATCATACTGAGAAACATAATAATCATAATAATCATGATAATGACCATAATAGACATGAAACAACCACAATAACCATTATAATTGCCATAATAGCCATAATAATCATAATAGCTATTGTAATCTGAATGATGATCATAGTAACCATGCTATGAACCATTATAATCATTGTAATCGTCATAATAACCACAACAATCATAACAATCATAATAATAATCACAATAATCATAGCAACAATCATAATAGCCGTGATAATCACAGTAATAGTTATACTAACCGTAATAGTCATAACATCGTAATAATAAACAGAATAATCATGGAAATAGCCTAATAATAGTTATTGCAGCCATATAGTTCTTAATAATCATAATAAGCAGAATAACCATAATAATGGTCATAATAATCCTCACAATCATACTAAGAAACATAATAATCATAATAATCATGATAATAACCATAATAGACTTGGAAACAACCCTAATAAACATTATAATAGCCATAATAACCGTAATAACCATAATAGCTATATTAATCTGACTGATGATCATAACTACCATGCTATCAACAACTATAATCATAGTGATAGTCATAATAACCACGACAAACATAACAATCATAATAATAATAATAATAAACATGACAATAACCATAATAAACTTGGAAACAACCATAATAACCATTATAATAGCCATGATAACCATATTAATCATAATAGCTGTAGTAATCTGAATGATGATCATGATTACCATGCTATCAACCATGATAATCATAGTAATCGTCATAATAACCACAACAATCATAACAATCATAAGAATATTCATAATAATCATAGCAATAATCATAATAGCCGTAATAGTCATAGTAATAGCTATACTAACTGTAATAATCATAATATCGTAATAATAAACAGAATAATCAGGAAATGACCAAATAAACGTTATTACAGCCATAATAATCTTAATAACCATAATAACCAGAATAATCATCATAATGATCATAATAATCATCAAAACCGTATTATGAAACATTATAATCATAATAATCATAATAATAACCATAATAGTCTTGGAAACAATCATAATAACCATTATAATAGCCATAATGACCATAACAATCTTAATAGCCACAGTAACCTGACTGATGATCATAATTACCATGCTATCAACAATTATAATCATGGTAATCGTCATAATAACCACAAAAACCATAACAATCATAATAATAGTCATAATAATCATAGCAACAATCATAATAGACATAATTATCATAGTAATAGTTATACTAACTGTAGCAATCATAACATTGTAATAATAAACAGAATAATCATGGAAATAACCTAATAATCGTTATTATAGCCATAATAATCATAATAGTCGTAATCACCATAAGCATCTCAGTGATGATCATAATAATCCTCACAATCATACTAAGAAACATAATAATCATAATAATCATGATAAGAACCATAATAGACTTGTAAACAACCCTAATAACCATTATAATAGCCATAATAACCATAATAACCATAATAGCTATAGTAATCTGGCTGATGATCATAACTACCATGCTATCAACAATTATAATCATAGTAATCGTCTTAAAACCCACAACAAACATAACAATCATAATAATAATGATAATAAACATGACAATAACCATAATAAACTTGGAAACAACCATAATAACCATTATAATAGCCACGATAACCATATTAATAATAATAGCTATGGTAATCTGAATGATCGTCATGTTTACCATGCTATCAACCATTATAGTCATAGTAAGCGTCATAATAACCACAACAATCATAAGAATCATAATAATAATCCTAATTATCATAGCAACAATCATAATAGCCGTAATAATCATAGTAATAGTTATACTAACCGTAATAGTCATAACATCGTAATAATAAACAGAATGATCAGGAAAAAAACCTAATAATCGTTATTATAGCCATAATAATCTTAACAACCATAAGAACCAGAATAATCATCATAATGATCATAATAATCATCAAAACCATATTATGAAACATTATAATCATAATAATCATAATAATAACCATAATAGTCTTGGAAACAATCATAATAACCATTATAATAGCCATAATAACCATAACAATCTTAATAGCCATAGTAACCTGACTGATGATCATAATTACCATGCTATCAACAATTATAATCATAGTAATCGTCATAATACCCACAACAAACATAACAATCATAATAATAGTCATAATAATCATAGCAACAATCATAATAGACGTAATAATCATAGTAATAGTTATACTGACTGTAATAATCATAACATCTTTATAATATACAGAATAATCATGGAAATAACCTAATAATCGTTATTACAGCCATAACAATCTTAATAACCATAATAACCAGAATAATCATAATAATGCCCATAATAACCCTCACAATAATACTAAGCAACATTATAATCATAATAATCATGAGAATAACCATAATAGACTTGGAAACAGCCATAATAACCATTATAATAGCCATATTAACCATAATAATCATAATAGTTATAGTAATCTGAATGATGATCATAATTACCATGCTATCAACAATTATAATCATAGTAATCGTCTTAAAACCCACAACAAACATAACAATCATAATAATAATGATAATAAACATGACAATAACCATAATAAACGTGGAAACGACCATAATAACCATTATAATAGCCACGATAACCATATTAATAATAATAGCTATGGTAATCTGAATGATCGTCATGTTTACCATGCTATCAACCATTATAGTCATAGTAAGCGTCATAATAACCACACCAATCATAACAATCATAATAATAATCATAATTATCATAGCAACAATCATAATAGCCGTAATAATCATAGTAATAGTTATACTAACCGTAATAGTCATAACATCGTAATAATAAACAGAATGATCAGGAAAAAAACCTAATAATCGTTATTATAGCCATAATAATCTTAACAACCATAAGAACCAGAATAATCATAATAATGATCATAATAATACTCACAATCATACAAAGAAACATAATAATCATAATAATCATGATAATAACCATAATAGATTTGGAAACAAACCTAATAACCATTATAATAGCCATAGTAACCATAATAACCATAATAGCTATAGTAATCTGACTGATGATCATAATTACCATGCTATCAACAATTATAATCATGGTAATCGTCATAATAACCACAAAAATCATAACAATCATAATAATAGTCATAATAATCATAGCAACAATCATAATAGACGTAATTATCATAGTAATAGTTATACTAACTGTAGCAATCATAACATTGTAATAATAAACAGAATAATCATGGAAATAACCTAATAATCGTTATTATAGCCATAATAATCATAATAGTCGTAATCACCATAAGCATCTCAGTGATGAGCATAATAATCCTCACAATCATACTAAGAAACATAATAATCATAATAATCATGATAAGAACCATAATAGACTTGGAAACAACCCTAATAACCATTATAATAGCCATAATAACCATAATAACCATAATAGCTATATTAATCTGTCTGATGATCGTAACTACCATGCTATCAACCATTATAATCATAGTAATCGTCATAATAAGCACAACAATCATAAAAATCATAATAATAGTCATAATTATCATAGCAACAATCATAATAGCCGTAATAATCATAGTAATAATTATACTAACCGTAATAGTCATAACATCATAATAATAAGCAGAATGATCAGAAAAAAACCTGATAATGGTTATTATAGCCATAATAATCGTAATAGTCGTAATCGCCGTAAGAATCTCAGTGATGATCATAGTATTCGTCATAATCATACTAAGAAACATAATAATCATAATAATCATGATAATGACCATAATAGACGTGGAAACAACCACAATAACCATTATAATTGCCATAATAGCCATAATAATCATAATAGCTATTGTAATCTGAATGATGATCATAGTAACCATGCTATGAACCATTATAATCATTGTAATCGTCATAATAACCACAACAATCATAACAATCATAATAATAATCACAATAATCATAGCAACAATCATAATAGCCGTGATAATCACAGTAATAGTTATACTAACCGTAATAGTCATAACATCGTAATAATAAACAGAATAATCATGGAAATAGCCTAATAATAGTTATTGCAGCCATATAATTCTTAATAATCATAATAAGCAGAATAACCATAATAATGGTCATAATAATCCTCACAATCATACTAAGAAACATAATAATCATAATAATCATGATAATAACCATAATAGACTTGGAAACAACCGTAATAAACATTATAATAGCCATAATAACCGTAATAACCATAATAGCTATATTAATCTGACTGATGATCATAACTACCATGCTATCAACAACTATAATCATAGTAATAGTCATAATAACCACGACAAACATAACAATCATAATAATAATAATAATAAACATGACAATAACCATAATAAACTTGGAAACAACCATAATAACCATTATAATAGCCATGATAAATATATTAATCATAATAGCTGTAGTAATCTGAATGATGATCATGATTACCATGCTATCAACCATGATAATCATAGTAATCGTCATAATAACCACAACAATCATAACAATCATAAGAATATTCATAATAATCATAGCAATAATCATAATAGCCGTAATAGTCATAGTAATAGCTATACTAACTGTAATAATCATAATATCGTAATAATAAACAGAATAATCAGGAAATGACCAAATAAACGTTATTACAGCCATAATAATCTTAATAACCATAATAACCAGAATAATCATCATAATGATCATAATAATCATCAAAACCATATTATGAAACATTATAATCATAATAATCATAATAATAACCATAATAGTCTTGGAAACAATCATAATAACCATTATAATAGCCATAATGACCATAACAATCTTAATAGCCACAGTAACCTGACTGATGATCAGAATTACCATGCTATCAACAATTATAATCATGGTAATCGTCATAATAACCACAAAAACCATAACAATCATAATAATAGTCATAATAATCATAGCAACAATCATAATAGACGTAATTATCATAGTAATAGTTATACTAACTGTAGCAATCATAACATTGTAATAATAAACAGAATAATCATGGAAATAACCTAATAATCGTTATTATAGCCATAATAATCATAATAGTCGTAATCACCATAAGCATCTCAGTGATGATCATAATAATCCTCACAATCATACTAAGAAACATAATAATCATAATAATCATGATAATGACCATAATAGACATGGAAACAACCACAATAACCATTATAATTACCATAATAGCCATAATAATCATAATAGCTATTGTAATCTGAATGATGATCATAGTAACCATGCTATGAACCATTATAATCATTGTAATCGTCATAATAACCACAACAATCATAACAATCATAATAATAATCACAATAATCATAGCAACAATCATAATAGCCGTGATAATCACAGTAATAGTTATACTAACCGTAATAGTCATAACATCGTAATGATAAACAGAATAATCATGGAAATAGCCTAATAATAGTTATTGCAGCCATATAATTCTTAATAACCATAATCAGCAGAATAACCATAATAATGGTCATAATAATCCTCACAATCATACTAAGAAACATAATAATCATAATAATCATGATAATAACCATAATAGACTTGGAAACAACCCTAATAAACATTATAATAGCCATAATAACCGTAATAACCATAATAGCTATATTAATCTGACTGATGATCATAACTACCATGCTATCAACAACTATAATCATAGTAATCGTCATAATAACCACAACAAACATAACAATCATAATAATAATAATAATAAACATGACAATAACCATAATAAACTTGGAAACAACCATAATAACCATTATAATAGCCATGATAACCATATTCATCATAATAGCTATAGTAATCTGAATGATGATCATAATTTCCATGCTATCAACAATTATAATCATAGTAATCGTCATAATAACCACAACAAACATAATAATCATAATAATAATGATAATAAACATAACAATAACCATAATAAACTTGGAAACAACCATAATAACCATTATAATAGCCCTGATAACCATATTAATCATAGTAGCTATAGTAATCTGAATCATGATCATGATTACCATGCTATGAACCATTATAATCATAGTAATCGTCATAATAACCACAACAATCATAACAATCATAAGAATATTCATAATAATCATAGCAACAATCATAATAGCCGTAATAGTCATAGTAATAACTATACTAACTGTAATAATCATAATATCGTAATAATAAACAGAATAATCAGGAAATAACCTAATAAACGTTATTACAGCCATAATAATCTTAATAACCATAATAACCAGAATAATCATCATAATGATCATAATAATCATCAAAACCATATTATGAAACATTATAATCATAATAATCATAATAATAACCATAATAGTCTTGGAAACAATCATAATAACCATTATAATAGCCATAATAACCATAACAATCTTAATAGCCATAGTAACCTGACTGATGATCATAATTACCATGCTATCAACAATTATAATCATAGTAATCGTCATAATACCCACAACAAACATAACAATCATAATAATAGTCATAATAATCATAGCAACAATCATAATAGACGTAATAATCATAGTAATAGTTATACTGACTGTAATAATCATAACATCGTTATAATATACAGAATAATCATGGAAATAACCTAATAATCGTTATTACAGCCATAACAATCTTAATAACCATAATAACCAGAATAATCATAATAATGCCCATAATAACCCTCACAATAATACTAAGCAACATTATAATCATAATAATCATGAGAATAACCATAATAGACTTGGAAACAGCCATAATAACCATTATAATAGCCATATTAACCATAATAATCATAATAGTTATAGTAATCTGAATGATGATCATAATTACCATGCTATCAACAATTATAATCATAGTAATCGTCTTAAAACCCACAACAAACATAACAATCATAATAATAATGATAATAAACATGACAATAACCATAATAAACTTGGAAACAACCATAATAACCATTATAATAGCCACGATAACCATATTAATAATAATAGCTATGGTAATCTGAATGATCGTCATGTTTACCATGCTATCAACCATTATAGTCATAGTAAGCGTCATAATAACCACAACAATCATAAGAATCAAAATAATTATCATAATTATCATAGCAACAATCATAATAGCCGTAATAATCCTAGTAATAGTTATACTAACCGTAATAGTCATAACATCGTAATAATAAACAGAATGGTCAGGAAAAAAATCTAATAATCGTTATTATAGCCATAATAATCGTAATAGTCGTAACCGCCATAAGAACCTCAGTGATTATCATAATATTCGTCATAATCATACTAAGAAACATAATAATCATAATAATCATGATAATGACCATAATAGACATGGAAACAACCACAATAACCATTATAATTGCCATAATAGCCATAATAATAATAATAGCTATTGTAATCTGAATGATGATCATAGTAACCATGCTATGAACCATTATAATCATTGTAATCGTCATAATAACCACAACAATCATAACAATCATAATAATAATCATAATTATCATAGCAACAATCATAATAGCCGTAATAATCATAGTAATAGTTATACTAACCGTAATAGTCATAACATCGTAATAATAAACAGAATGATCAGGAAAAAAACCTAGTAATCGTTATTATAGCCATAATAATCTTAACAACCATAAGAACCAGAATAATCATAATAATGATCATAATAATACTCACAATCATACAAAGAAACATAATAATCATAATAATCATGATAATAACCATAATAGATTTGGAAACAAACCTAATAACCATTATAATAGCCATAATAACCATAATAACCATAATAGCTATAGTAATCTGACTGATGATCATAATTACCATGCTATCAACAATTATAATCATGGTAATCGTCATAATAACCACAAAAATCATAACAATCATAATAATAGTCATAATAATCATAGCAACAATCATAATAGACGTAATTATCATAGTAATAGTTATACTAACTGTAGCAATCATAACATTGTAATAATAAACAGAATAATCATGGAAATAACCTAATAATCGTTATTATAGCCATAATAATCATAATAGTCGTAATCACCATAAGCATCTCAGTGATGAGCATAATAATCCTCACAATCATACTACGAAACATAATAATCATAATAATCATGATAAGAACCATAATAGACTTGGAAACAACCCTAATAACCATTATAATAGCCATAATAACCATAATAACCATAATAGCTATATTAATCTGTCTGATGATCGTAACTACCATGCTAACAACCATTATAATCATAGTAATCGTCATAATAAGCACAACAATCATTAAAATCATAATAATAGTCATAATTATCATAGCAACAATCATAATAGCCGTAATAATCATAGTAATAGTTATACTAACCGTAATAGTCATAACATCATAATAATAAGCAGAATGATCAGAAAAAAACCTGATAATGGTTATTATAGCCATAATAATCGTAATAGTCGTAATCGCCGTAAGAATCTCAGTGATGATCATAGTATTCGTCATAATCATACTGAGAAACATAATAATCATAATAATCATGATAATGACCATAATAGACATGAAACAACCACAATAACCATTATAATTGCCATAATAGCCATAATAATCATAATAGCTATTGTAATCTGAATGATGATCATAGTAACCATGCTATGAACCATTATAATCATTGTAATCGTCATAATAACCACAACAATCATAACAATCATAATAATAATCACAATAATCATAGCAACAATCATAATAGCCGTGATAATCACAGTAATAGTTATACTAACCGTAATAGTCATAACATCGTAATAATAAACAGAATAATCATGGAAATAGCCTAATAATAGTTATTGCAGCCATATAGTTCTTAATAATCATAATAAGCAGAATAACCATAATAATGGTCATAATAATCCTCACAATCATACTAAGAAACATAATAATCATAATAATCATGATAATAACCATAATAGACTTGGAAACAACCCTAATAAACATTATAATAGCCATAATAACCGTAATAACCATAATAGCTATATTAATCTGACTGATGATCATAACTACCATGCTATCAACAACTATAATCATAGTGATAGTCATAATAACCACGACAAACATAACAATCATAATAATAATAATAATAAACATGACAATAACCATAATAAACTTGGAAACAACCATAATAACCATTATAATAGCCATGATAACCATATTAATCATAATAGCTGTAGTAATCTGAATGATGATCATGATTACCATGCTATCAACCATGATAATCATAGTAATCGTCATAATAACCACAACAATCATAACAATCATAAGAATATTCATAATAATCATAGCAATAATCATAATAGCCGTAATAGTCATAGTAATAGCTATACTAACTGTAATAATCATAATATCGTAATAATAAACAGAATAATCAGGAAATGACCAAATAAACGTTATTACAGCCATAATAATCTTAATAACCATAATAACCAGAATAATCATCATAATGATCATAATAATCATCAAAACCGTATTATGAAACATTATAATCATAATAATCATAATAATAACCATAATAGTCTTGGAAACAATCATAATAACCATTATAATAGCCATAATGACCATAACAATCTTAATAGCCACAGTAACCTGACTGATGATCATAATTACCATGCTATCAACAATTATAATCATGGTAATCGTCATAATAACCACAAAAACCATAACAATCATAATAATAGTCATAATAATCATAGCAACAATCATAATAGACATAATTATCATAGTAATAGTTATACTAACTGTAGCAATCATAACATTGTAATAATAAACAGAATAATCATGGAAATAACCTAATAATCGTTATTATAGCCATAATAATCATAATAGTCGTAATCACCATAAGCATCTCAGTGATGATCATAATAATCCTCACAATCATACTAAGAAACATAATAATCATAATAATCATGATAAGAACCATAATAGACTTGTAAACAACCCTAATAACCATTATAATAGCCATAATAACCATAATAACCATAATAGCTATAGTAATCTGGCTGATGATCATAACTACCATGCTATCAACAATTATAATCATAGTAATCGTCTTAAAACCCACAACAAACATAACAATCATAATAATAATGATAATAAACATGACAATAACCATAATAAACTTGGAAACAACCATAATAACCATTATAATAGCCACGATAACCATATTAATAATAATAGCTATGGTAATCTGAATGATCGTCATGTTTACCATGCTATCAACCATTATAGTCATAGTAAGCGTCATAATAACCACAACAATCATAAGAATCATAATAATAATCCTAATTATCATAGCAACAATCATAATAGCCGTAATAATCATAGTAATAGTTATACTAACCGTAATAGTCATAACATCGTAATAATAAACAGAATGATCAGGAAAAAAACCTAATAATCGTTATTATAGCCATAATAATCTTAACAACCATAAGAACCAGAATAATCATCATAATGATCATAATAATCATCAAAACCATATTATGAAACATTATAATCATAATAATCATAATAATAACCATAATAGTCTTGGAAACAATCATAATAACCATTATAATAGCCATAATAACCATAACAATCTTAATAGCCATAGTAACCTGACTGATGATCATAATTACCATGCTATCAACAATTATAATCATAGTAATCGTCATAATACCCACAACAAACATAACAATCATAATAATAGTCATAATAATCATAGCAACAATCATAATAGACGTAATAATCATAGTAATAGTTATACTGACTGTAATAATCATAACATCTTTATAATATACAGAATAATCATGGAAATAACCTAATAATCGTTATTACAGCCATAACAATCTTAATAACCATAATAACCAGAATAATCATAATAATGCCCATAATAACGCTCACAATAATACTAAGCAACATTATAATCATAATAATCATGAGAATAACCATAATAGACTTGGAAACAGCCATAATAACCATTATAATAGCCATATTAACCATAATAATCATAATAGTTATAGTAATCTGAATGATGATCATAATTACCATGCTATCAACAATTATAATCATAGTAATCGTCTTAAAACCCACAACAAACATAACAATCATAATAATAATGATAATAAACATGACAATAACCATAATAAACGTGGAAACGACCATAATAACCATTATAATAGCCACGATAACCATATTAATAATAATAGCTATGGTAATCTGAATGATCGTCATGTTTACCATGCTATCAACCATTATAGTCATAGTAAGCGTCATAATAACCACAACAATCATAAGAATCATAATAATAATCATAATTATCATAGCAACAATCATAATAGCCGTAATAATCATAGTAATAGTTATACTAACCGTAATAGTCATAACATCGTAATAATAAACAGAATGGTCAGGAAAAAAATCTAATAATCGTTACTATAGCCATAATAATCGTAATAGTCGTAACCGCCATATGAACCTCAGTGATTATCATAATATTCGTCATAATCATACTAAGAAACATAATAATCATAATGATCATGATAATGACCATAATAGACATGGAAACAACCACAATAACCATTATAATTGCCATAATAGCCATAATAATCATAATAGCTATTGTAATCTGAATGATGATCATAGTAACCATGCTATGAACCATTATAATCATTGTAATCGTCATAATAACCACACCAATCATAACAATCATAATAATAATCATAATTATCATAGCGACAATCATAATAGCCGTAATAATCATAGTAATAGTTATACTAACCGTAATAGTCATAACATCGTAATAATAAACAGAATGATCAGGAAAAAAACCTAATAATCGTTATTATAGCCATAATAATCTTAACAACCATAAGAACCAGAATAATCATAATAATGATCATAATAATACTCACAATCATACAAAGAAACATAATAATCATAATAATCATGATAATAACCATAATAGATTTGGAAACAAACCTAATAACCATTATAATAGCCATAATAACCATAATAACCATAATAGCTATAGTAATCTGACTGATGATCATAATTACCATGCTATCAACAATTGTAATCATGGTAATCGTCATAATAACCACAAAAATCATAACAATCATAATAATAGTCATAATAATCATAGCAACAATCATAATAGACGTAATTATCATAGTAATAGTTATACTAACTGTAGCAATCATAACATTGTAATAATAAACAGAATAATCATGGAAATAACCTAATAATCGTTATTATAGCCATAATAATCATAATAGTCGTAATCACCATAAGCATCTCAGTGATGATCATAATAATACTCACAATCATACTAAGAAACATAATAATCATAATAATCATGATAAGAACCATAATAGACTTGTAAACAACCCTAATAACCATTATAATAGCCATAATAACCATAATAACCATAATAGCTATAGTAATCTGGCTGATGATCATAACTACCATGCTATCAACAACTATAATCATAGTAATCATCTTAAAACCCACAACAAACATAACAATCATAATAATAATGATAATAAACATGACAATAACCATAAGAAACTTGGAAACAACCATAATAACCATTATAATAGCCACGATAACCATATTAATAATAATAGCTATGGTAATCTGAATGATCGTCATGTTTACCATGCTATCAACCATTATAGTCATAGTAAGCGTCATAATAACCACAACAATCATAAGAATCATAATAATAATCATAATTATCATAGCAACAATCATAATAGCCGTAATAATCATAGTAATAGTTATACTAACCGTAATAGTCATAACATCGTAATAATAAACAGAATGATCAGGAAAAAAACCTAATAATCGTTATTATAGCCATAATAATCTTAACAACCATAAGAACCAGAATAATCATAATAATGATCATAATAATACTCACAATCATACAAAGAAACATAATAATCATAATAATCATGATAATAACCATAATAGATTTGGAAACAACCCTAATAACCATTATAATAGCCATAATAACCATAATAAACATAATAGCTATATTAATCTGTCTGATGATCATAACTACCATGCTATCAACCATTATAATCATAGTAATCGTCATAATAAGCACAACAATCATAAAAATCATAATAATAATCATAATTATCATAGCAACAATCATAATAGCCGTAATAATCATAGTAATAGTTATACTAACCGTAATAGTCATAACATCGTAATAATAAGCATAATGATCAGAAAAAAACCTGATAATGGTTATTATAGCCATAATAATCGTAATAGTCGTAATCGCCGTAAGAATCTCAGTGGTGATCATAGTATTCGTCATAATCATACTAAGAAACATAATAATCATAATAATCATGATAATGACCATAATAGACATGGAAACAACCACAATAACCATTATAATTACCATAATAGCCATAATAATCATAATAGCTATTGTAATCTGAATGATGATCATAGTAACCATGCTATGAACCATTATAATCATTGTAATCGTCATAATAACCACAACAATCATAACAATCATAATAATAATCACAATAATCATAGCAACAATCATAATAGCCGTGATAATCACAGTAATAGTTATACTAACCGTAATAGTCATAACATCGTAATGATAAACAGAATAATCATGGAAATAGCCTAATAATAGTTATTGCAGCCATATAATTCTTAATAACCATAATAAGCAGAATAACCATAATAATGGTCATAATAATCCTCACAATCATACTAAGAAACATAATAATCATAATAATCATGATAATAACCATAATAGACTTGGAAACAACCCTAATAAACATTATAATAGCCATAATAACCGTAATAACCATAATAGCTATATTAATCTGACTGATGATCATAACTACCATGCTATTAACAACTATAATCATAGTAATCGTCATAATAACCACAACAAACATAACAATCATAATAATAATAATAATAAACATGACAATAACCATAATAAACTTGGAAACAACCATAATAACCATTATAATAGCCATGATAACCATATTCATCATAATAGCTATAGTAATCTGAATGATGGTCATGTTTACCATGCTATCAACCATTATAATCATAGTAATCGTCATAATAACCACAACAATCATAAAAATCATAATAATAATCATAATTATCATAGCAACAATCATAATAGCCGTAATAATCATAGTAATAGTTATACTAACCGTAATAGTCATAACATCGTAATAATAAACAGAATGATCAGGAAAAAAACCTAATAATCGTTATTATAGCCATAATAATCTTAACAACCATAAGAACCAGAATAATCATAATAATGATCATAATAATACTCACAATCATACAAAGAAACATAATAACCATGATAATAAACATAATAGATTTGGAAACAACACTAATAACCATTATAATAGCCATAATAACCATAATAACCATAATAGCTATAGTAATCTGACTGATGATCATAATTACCATGCTATCAACAGTTATAATCATGGTAATCGTCATAATAACCACAAAAATCATAACAATCATAATAATAGTCATAATAATCATAGCAACAATCATAATAGACGTAATTATCATAGTAATAGTTATACTAACTGTAGCAATCATAACATTGTAATAATAAACAGAATAATCATGGAAATAACCTAATAATCGTTATTATAGCCATAATAATCATAATAGTCGTAATCACCATAAGCATCTCAGTGATGATCATAATAATCCTCACAATCATACTAAGAAACATAATAATCATAATAATCATGATAAGAACCATAATAGACCTGTAAACAACCCTAATAACCATTTATAATAGCCATAATAACCATAATAACCATAATAGCTATATTAATCTGACTGATGATCATAACTGCCATGCTATCAACAACTATAATCATAGTAATCGTCATAATAACCACAACAAACATAACAATCATAATAATAATAATAATAAACGTGACAATAACCATAATAAACTTGGAAACAATCATAATAACCATTATAATAGCCCCATAACCATATTAATCATAGTAGCTATAGTAATCTGAATCATGATCATGATTACCATGCTATGAACCATTATAATCATAGTAATCGTCATAATAACCACAACAATCATAACAATCATAAGAATATTCATAATAATCATAGCAATAATCATAATAGCCGTAATAGTCATAGTAATAGCTATACTAACTGTAATAATCATAATATCGTAATAATAAACAGAATAATCAGGAAATAACCAAATAAACGTTATTACAGCCATAATAATCTTAATAACCATAATAACCAGAATAATCATCATAATGACCATAATAATCATCAAAACCATATTATGAAACATTATAATCATAATAATCATAATAATAAGCATAATAGACTTGGAATCAATCATAATAACCATTATAATAGCCATAATGACCATAATAATCGTAATAGCTATAGTAATCTGAATGATGGTCATAATAACCATGCTATGAACCATTATAATCATGGTAATCGTCATAATAACCACAACAACCATAACAATCATAATAATAGTCATAATAATCATAGGAACAATCATAATACACGTAATAATCATGGTAATAGTTATACTGACTGTAATAATCATAACATCGTAATAATAAACAGAATAATCATGGAAATAACCTAATAATCGTTATTACAGCCATAACAATCTTAATAACCATAATAACCAGAATAATCATAATAATGCCCATAATAACCCTCACAATAATACTAAGCAACATTATAATCATAATAATCATGAGAATAACCATAATAGACTTGGAAACAGCCATAATAACCATTATAATAGCCATAATAACCATAATAACCATAATAGCTATAGTAATCTGGCTGATGATCATAACTACCATGCTATCAACAATTATAATCATAGTAATCGTCTTAAAACCCACAACAAACATAACAATCATAATAATAATGATAATAAACATGACAATAACCATAATAAACTTGGAAACAACCATAATAACCATTATAATAGCCACGATAACCATATTAATAATAATAGCTATGGTAATCTGAATGATCGTCATGTTTACCATGCTATCAACCATTATAGTCATAGTAAGCGTCATAATAACCACAACAATCATAAGAATCATAATAATAATCATAATTATCATAGCAACAATCATAATAGCCGTAATAATCATAGTAATAGTTATACTAACCGTAATAGTCATAACATCGTAATAATAAACAGAATGATCAGGAAAAAAACCTAATAATCGTTATTATAGCCATAATAATCTTAACAACCATAAGAACCAGAATAATCATAATAATGATCATAATAATACTCACAGTCATACAAAGAAACATAATAATCATAATAATCATGATAATAACCATAATAGATTTGGAAACAACACTAATAACCATTATAATAGCCATAATAACCATAATAAACATAATAGCTATATTAATCTGTCTGATGATCATAACTACCATGCTATCAACCATTATAATCATAGTAATCGTCATAATAAGCACAACAATCATAAAAATCATAATAATAATCATAATTATCATAGCAACACTCATAATAGCCGTAATAATCATAGTAATAGTTATACTAACCGTAATAGTCATAACATCGTAATAATAAGCAGAATGATCAGAAAAAAACCTGATAATGGTTATTATAGCCATAATAATCGTAATAGTCGTAATCGCCGTAAGAATCTCAGTGATGATCATAGTATTCGTCATAATCATACTAAGAAACATAATAATCATAATAATCATGATAATGACCATAATAGACATGGAAACAACCACAATAACCATTATAATTACCATAATAGCCATAATAATCATAATAGCTATTGTAATCTGAATGATGATCATAGTAACCATGCTATGAACCATTATAATCATTGTAATCGTCATAATAACCACAACAATCATAACAATCATAATAATAATCACAATAATCATAGCAACAATCATAATAGCCGTGATAATCACAGTAATAGTTATACTAACCGTAATAGTCATAACATCGTAATGATAAACAGAATAATCATGGAAATAGCCTAATAATAGTTATTGCAGCCATATAATTCTTAATAACCATAATCAGCAGAATAACCATAATAATGGTCATAATAATCCTCACAATCATACTAAGAAACATAATAATCATAATAATCATGATAATAACCATAATAGACTTGGAAACAACCCTAATAAACATTATAATAGCCATAATAACCGTAATAACCATAATAGCTATATTAATCTGACTGATGATCATAACTACCATGCTATCAACAACTATAATCATAGTAATCGTCATAATAACCACAACAAACATAACAATCATAATAATAATAATAATAAACATGACAATAACCATAATAAACTTGGAAACGACCATAATAACCATTATAATAGCCATGATAACCATATTCATCATAATAGCTATAGTAATCTGAATGATGATCATAATTTCCATGCTATCAACAATTATAATCATAGTAATCGTCATAATAACCACAACAAACATAATAATCATAATAATAATGATAATAAACATAACAATAACCATAATAAACTTGGAAACAACCATAATAACCATTATAATAGCCCTGATAACCATATTAATCATAGTAGCTATAGTAATCTGAATCATGATCATGATTACCATGCTATGAACCATTATAATCATAGTAATCGTCATAATAACCACAACAATCATAACAATCATAAGAATATTCATAATAATCATAGCAACAATCATAATAGCCGTAATAGTCATAGTAATAACTATACTAACTGTAATAATCATAATATCGTAATAATAAACAGAATAATCAGGAAATAACCTAATAAACGTTATTACAGCCATAATAATCTTAATAACCATAATAACCAGAATAATCATCATAATGATCATAATAATCATCAAAACCATATTATGAAACATTATAATCATAATAATCATAATAATAACCATAATAGTCTTGGAAACAATCATAATAACCATTATAATAGCCATAATAACCATAACAATCTTAATAGCCATAGTAACCTGACTGATGATCATAATTACCATGCTATCAACAATTATAATCATAGTAATCGTCATAATACCCACAACAAACATAACAATCATAATAATAGTCATAATAATCATAGCAACAATCATAATAGACGTAATAATCATAGTAATAGTTATACTGACTGTAATAATCATAACATCGTTATAATATACAGAATAATCATGGAAATAACCTAATAATCGTTATTACAGCCATAACAATCTTAATAACCATAATAACCAGAATAATCATAATAATGCCCATAATAACCCTCACAATAATACTAAGCAACATTATAATCATAATAATCATGAGAATAACCATAATAGACTTGGAAACAGCCATAATAACCATTATAATAGCCATATTAACCATAATAATCATAATAGTTATAGTAATCTGAATGATGATCATAATTACCATGCTATCAACAATTATAATCATAGTAATCGTCTTAAAACCCACAACAAACATAACAATCATAATAATAATGATAATAAACATGACAATAACCATAATAAACTTGGAAACAACCATAATAACCATTATAATAGCCACGATAACCATATTAATAATAATAGCTATGGTAATCTGAATGATCGTCATGTTTACCATGCTATCAACCATTATAGTCATAGTAAGCGTCATAATAACCACAACAATCATAAGAATCAAAATAATAATCATAATTATCATAGCAACAATCATAATAGCCGTAATAATCCTAGTAATAGTTATACTAACCGTAATAGTCATAACATCGTAATAATAAACAGAATGGTCAGGAAAAAAATCTAATAATCGTTATTATAGCCATAATAATCGTAATAGTCGTAACCGCCATAAGAACCTCAGTGATTATCATAATATTCGTCATAATCATACTAAGAAACATAATAATCATAATAATCATGATAATGACCATAATAGACATGGAAACAACCACAATAACCATTATAATTGCCATAATAGCCATAATAATAATAATAGCTATTGTAATCTGAATGATGATCATAGTAACCATGCTATGAACCATTATAATCATTGTAATCGTCATAATAACCACAACAATCATAACAATCATAATAATAATCATAATTATCATAGCAACAATCATAATAGCCGTAATAATCATAGTAATAGTTATACTAACCGTAATAGTCATAACATCGTAATAATAAACAGAATGATCAGGAAAAAAACCTAGTAATCGTTATTATAGCCATAATAATCTTAACAACCATAAGAACCAGAATAATCATAATAATGATCATAATAATACTCACAATCATACAAAGAAACATAATAATCATAATAATCATGATAATAACCATAATAGATTTGGAAACAAACCTAATAACCATTATAATAGCCATAATAACCATAATAACCATAATAGCTATAGTAATCTGACTGATGATCATAATTACCATGCTATCAACAATTATAATCATGGTAATCGTCATAATAACCACAAAAATCATAACAATCATAATAATAGTCATAATAATCATAGCAACAATCATAATAGACGTAATTATCATAGTAATAGTTATACTAACTGTAGCAATCATAACATTGTAATAATAAACAGAATAATCATGGAAATAACCTAATAATCGTTATTATAGCCATAATAATCATAATAGTCGTAATCACCATAAGCATCTCAGTGATGAGCATAATAATCCTCACAATCATACTACGAAACATAATAATCATAATAATCATGATAAGAACCATAATAGACTTGGAAACAACCCTAATAACCATTATAATAGCCATAATAACCATAATAACCATAATAGCTATATTAATCTGTCTGATGATCGTAACTACCATGCTATCAACCATTATAATCATAGTAATCGTCATAATAAGCACAACAATCATTAAAATCATAATAATAGTCATAATTATCATAGCAACAATCATAATAGCCGTAATAATCATAGTAATAGTTATACTAACCGTAATAGTCATAACATCATAATAATAAGCAGAATGATCAGAAAAAAACCTGATAATGGTTATTATAGCCATAATAATCGTAATAGTCGTAATCGCCGTAAGAATCTCAGTGATGATCATAGTATTCGTCATAATCATACTGAGAAACATAATAATCATAATAATCATGATAATGACCATAATAGACATGAAACAACCACAATAACCATTATAATTGCCATAATAGCCATAATAATCATAATAGCTATTGTAATCTGAATGATGATCATAGTAACCATGCTATGAACCATTATAATCATTGTAATCGTCATAATAACCACAACAATCATAACAATCATAATAATAATCACAATAATCATAGCAACAATCATAATAGCCGTGATAATCACAGTAATAGTTATACTAACCGTAATAGTCATAACATCGTAATAATAAACAGAATAATCATGGAAATAGCCTAATAATAGTTATTGCAGCCATATAGTTCTTAATAATCATAATAAGCAGAATAACCATAATAATGGTCATAATAATCCTCACAATCATACTAAGAAACATAATAATCATAATAATCATGATAATAACCATAATAGACTTGGAAACAACCCTAATAAACATTATAATAGCCATAATAACCGTAATAACCATAATAGCTATATTAATCTGACTGATGATCATAACTACCATGCTATCAACAACTATAATCATAGTGATAGTCATAATAACCACGACAAACATAACAATCATAATAATAATAATAATAAACATGACAATAACCATAATAAACTTGGAAACAACCATAATAACCATTATAATAGCCATGATAACCATATTAATCATAATAGCTGTAGTAATCTGAATGATGATCATGATTACCATGCTATCAACCATGATAATCATAGTAATCGTCATAATAACCACAACAATCATAACAATCATAAGAATATTCATAATAATCATAGCAATAATCATAATAGCCGTAATAGTCATAGTAATAGCTATACTAACTGTAATAATCATAATATCGTAATAATAAACAGAATAATCAGGAAATGACCAAATAAACGTTATTACAGCCATAATAATCTTAATAACCATAATAACCAGAATAATCATCATAATGATCATAATAATCATCAAAACCGTATTATGAAACATTATAATCATAATAATCATAATAATAACCATAATAGTCTTGGAAACAATCATAATAACCATTATAATAGCCATAATGACCATAACAATCTTAATAGCCACAGTAACCTGACTGATGATCATAATTACCATGCTATCAACAATTATAATCATGGTAATCGTCATAATAACCACAAAAACCATAACAATCATAATAATAGTCATAATAATCATAGCAACAATCATAATAGACATAATTATCATAGTAATAGTTATACTAACTGTAGCAATCATAACATTGTAATAATAAACAGAATAATCATGGAAATAACCTAATAATCGTTATTATAGCCATAATAATCATAATAGTCGTAATCACCATAAGCATCTCAGTGATGATCATAATAATCCTCACAATCATACTAAGAAACATAATAATCATAATAATCATGATAAGAACCATAATAGACTTGTAAACAACCCTAATAACCATTATAATAGCCATAATAACCATAATAACCATAATAGCTATAGTAATCTGGCTGATGATCATAACTACCATGCTATCAACAATTATAATCATAGTAATCGTCTTAAAACCCACAACAAACATAACAATCATAATAATAATGATAATAAACATGACAATAACCATAATAAACTTGGAAACAACCATAATAACCATTATAATAGCCACGATAACCATATTAATAATAATAGCTATGGTAATCTGAATGATCGTCATGTTTACCATGCTATCAACCATTATAGTCATAGTAAGCGTCATAATAACCACAACAATCATAAGAATCATAATAATAATCCTAATTATCATAGCAACAATCATAATAGCCGTAATAATCATAGTAATAGTTATACTAACCGTAATAGTCATAACATCGTAATAATAAACAGAATGATCAGGAAAAAAACCTAATAATCGTTATTATAGCCATAATAATCTTAACAACCATAAGAACCAGAATAATCATCATAATGATCATAATAATCATCAAAACCATATTATGAAACATTATAATCATAATAATCATAATAATAACCATAATAGTCTTGGAAACAATCATAATAACCATTATAATAGCCATAATAACCATAACAATCTTAATAGCCATAGTAACCTGACTGATGATCATAATTACCATGCTATCAACAATTATAATCATAGTAATCGTCATAATACCCACAACAAACATAACAATCATAATAATAGTCATAATAATCATAGCAACAATCATAATAGACGTAATAATCATAGTAATAGTTATACTGACTGTAATAATCATAACATCTTTATAATATACAGAATAATCATGGAAATAACCTAATAATCGTTATTACAGCCATAACAATCTTAATAACCATAATAACCAGAATAATCATAATAATGCCCATAATAACCCTCACAATAATACTAAGCAACATTATAATCATAATAATCATGAGAATAACCATAATAGACTTGGAAACAGCCATAATAACCATTATAATAGCCATATTAACCATAATAATCATAATAGTTATAGTAATCTGAATGATGATCATAATTACCATGCTATCAACAATTATAATCATAGTAATCGTCTTAAAACCCACAACAAACATAACAATCATAATAATAATGATAATAAACATGACAATAACCATAATAAACGTGGAAACGACCATAATAACCATTATAATAGCCACGATAACCATATTAATAATAATAGCTATGGTAATCTGAATGATCGTCATGTTTACCATGCTATCAACCATTATAGTCATAGTAAGCGTCATAATAACCACAACAATCATAAGAATCATAATAATAATCATAATTATCATAGCAACAATCATAATAGCCGTAATAATCATAGTAATAGTTATACTAACCGTAATAGTCATAACATCGTAATAATAAACAGAATGGTCAGGAAAAAAATCTAATAATCGTTACTATAGCCATAATAATCGTAATAGTCGTAACCGCCATATGAACCTCAGTGATTATCATAATATTCGTCATAATCATACTAAGAAACATAATAATCATAATAATCATGATAATGACCATAATAGACATGGAAACAACCACAATAACCATTATAATTGCCATAATAGCCATAATAATCATAATAGCTATTGTAATCTGAATGATGATCATAGTAACCATGCTATGAACCATTATAATCATTGTAATCGTCATAATAACCACACCAATCATAACAATCATAATAATAATCATAATTATCATAGCGACAATCATAATAGCCGTAATAATCATAGTAATAGTTATACTAACCGTAATAGTCATAACATCGTAATAATAAACAGAATGATCAGGAAAAAAACCTAATAATCGTTATTATAGCCATAATAATATTAACAACCATAAGAACCAGAATAATCATAATAATGATCATAATAATACTCACAATCATACAAAGAAACATTATAATCATAATAATCATGATAATAACCATAATAGATTTGGAAACAAACCTAATAACCATTATAATAGCCATAATAACCATAATAACCATAATAGCTATAGTAATCTGACTGATGATCATAATTACCATGCTATCAACAATTGTAATCATGGTAATCGTCATAATAACCACAAAAATCATAACAATCATAATAATAGTCATAATAATCATAGCAACAATCATAATAGACGTAATTATCATAGTAATAGTTATACTAACTGTAGCAATCATAACATTGTAATAATAAACAGAATAATCATGGAAATAACCTAATAATCGTTATTATAGCCATAATAATCATAATAGTCGTAATCACCATAAGCATCTCAGTGATGATCATAATAATACTCACAATCATACTAAGAAACATAATAATCATAATAATCATGATAAGAACCATAATAGACTTGTAAACAACCCTAATAACCATTATAATAGCCATAATAACCATAATAACCATAATAGCTATAGTAATCTGGCTGATGATCATAACTACCATGCTATCAACAACTATAATCATAGTAATCATCTTAAAACCCACAACAAACATAACAATCATAATAATAATGATAATAAACATGACAATAACCATAAGAAACTTGGAAACAACCATAATAACCATTATAATAGCCACGATAACCATATTAATAATAATAGCTATGGTAATCTGAATGATCGTCATGTTTACCATGCTATCAACCATTATAGTCATAGTAAGCGTCATAATAACCACAACAATCATAAGAATCATAATAATAATCATAATTATCATAGCAACAATCATAATAGCCGTAATAATCATAGTAATAGTTATACTAACCGTAATAGTCATAACATCGTAATAATAAACAGAATGATCAGGAAAAAAACCTAATAATCGTTATTATAGCCATAATAATCTTAACAACCATAAGAACCAGAATAATCATAATAATGATCATAATAATACTCACAATCATACAAAGAAACATAATAATCATAATAATCATGATAATAACCATAATAGATTTGGAAACAACCCTAATAACCATTATAATAGCCATAATAACCATAATAAACATAATAGCTATATTAATCTGTCTGATGATCATAACTACCATGCTATCAACCATTATAATCATAGTAATCGTCATAATAAGCACAACAATCATAAAAATCATAATAATAATCATAATTATCATAGCAACAATCATAATAGCCGTAATAATCATAGTAATAGTTATACTAACCGTAATAGTCATAACATCGTAATAATAAGCATAATGATCAGAAAAAAACCTGATAATGGTTATTATAGCCATAATAATCGTAATAGTCGTAATCGCCGTAAGAATCTCAGTGGTGATCATAGTATTCGTCATAATCATACTAAGAAACATAATAATCATAATAATCATGATAATGACCATAATAGACATGGAAACAACCACAATAACCATTATAATTACCATAATAGCCATAATAATCATAATAGCTATTGTAATCTGAATGATGATCATAGTAACCATGCTATGAACCATTATAATCATTGTAATCGTCATAATAACCACAACAATCATAACAATCATAATAATAATCACAATAATCATAGCAACAATCATAATAGCCGTGATAATCACAGTAATAGTTATACTAACCGTAATAGTCATAACATCGTAATGATAAACAGAATAATCATGGAAATAGCCTAATAATAGTTATTGCAGCCATATAATTCTTAATAACCATAATAAGCAGAATAACCATAATAATGGTCATAATAATCCTCACAATCATACTAAGAAACATAATAATCATAATAATCATGATAATAACCATAATAGACTTGGAAACAACCCTAATAAACATTATAATAGCCATAATAACCGTAATAACCATAATAGCTATATTAATCTGACTGATGATCATAACTACCATGCTATTAACAACTATAATCATAGTAATCGTCATAATAACCACAACAAACATAACAATCATAATAATAATAATAATAAACATGACAATAACCATAATAAACTTGGAAACAACCATAATAACCATTATAATAGCCATGATAACCATATTCATCATAATAGCTATAGTAATCTGAATGATGGTCATGTTTACCATGCTATCAACCATTATAATCATAGTAATCGTCATAATAACCACAACAATCATAAAAATCATAATAATAATCATAATTATCATAGCAACAATCATAATAGCCGTAATAATCATAGTAATAGTTATACTAACCGTAATAGTCATAACATCGTAATAATAAACAGAATGATCAGGAAAAAAACCTAATAATCGTTATTATAGCCATAATAATCTTAACAACCATAAGAACCAGAATAATCATAATAATGATCATAATAATACTCACAATCATACAAAGAAACATAATAACCATGATAATAAACATAATAGATTTGGAAACAACACTAATAACCATTATAATAGCCATAATAACCATAATAACCATAATAGCTATAGTAATCTGACTGATGATCATAATTACCATGCTATCAACAGTTATAATCATGGTAATCGTCATAATAACCACAAAAATCATAACAATCATAATAATAGTCATAATAATCATAGCAACAATCATAATAGACGTAATTATCATAGTAATAGTTATACTAACTGTAGCAATCATAACATTGTAATAATAAACAGAATAATCATGGAAATAACCTAATAATCGTTATTATAGCCATAATAATCATAATAGTCGTAATCACCATAAGCATCTCAGTGATGATCATAATAATCCTCACAATCATACTAAGAAACATAATAATCATAATAATCATGATAAGAACCATAATAGACCTGTAAACAACCCTAATAACCATTATAATAGCCATAATAACCATAATAACCATAATAGCTATATTAATCTGACTGATGATCATAACTGCCATGCTATCAACAACTATAATCATAGTAATCGTCATAATAACCACAACAAACATAACAATCATAATAATAATAATAATAAACGTGACAATAACCATAATAAACTTGGAAACAATCATAATAACCATTATAATAGCCCTGATAACCATATTAATCATAGTAGCTATAGTAATCTGAATCATGATCATGATTACCATGCTATGAACCATTATAATCATAGTAATCGTCATAATAACCACAACAATCATAACAATCATAAGAATATTCATAATAATCATAGCAATAATCATAATAGCCGTAATAGTCATAGTAATAGCTATACTAACTGTAATAATCATAATATCGTAATAATAAACAGAATAATCAGGAAATAACCAAATAAACGTTATTACAGCCATAATAATCTTAATAACCATAATAACCAGAATAATCATCATAATGACCATAATAATCATCAAAACCATATTATGAAACATTATAATCATAATAATCATAATAATAAGCATAATAGACTTGGAATCAATCATAATAACCATTATAATAGCCATAATGACCATAATAATCGTAATAGCTATAGTAATCTGAATGATGGTCATAATAACCATGCTATGAACCATTATAATCATGGTAATCGTCATAATAACCACAACAACCATAACAATCATAATAATAGTCATAATAATCATAGGAACAATCATAATACACGTAATAATCATGGTAATAGTTATACTGACTGTAATAATCATAACATCGTAATAATAAACAGAATAATCATGGAAATAACCTAATAATCGTTATTACAGCCATAACAATCTTAATAACCATAATAACCAGAATAATCATAATAATGCCCATAATAACCCTCACAATAATACTAAGCAACATTATAATCATAATAATCATGAGAATAACCATAATAGACTTGGAAACAGCCATAATAACCATTATAATAGCCATATTAACCATAATAATCATAATAGTTATAGTAATCTGAATGATGATCATAATTACCATGCTATCAACAATTATAATCATAGTAATCGTCTTAAAACCCACAACAAACATAACAATCATAATAATAATGATAATAAACATGACAATAACCATAATAAACTTGGAAACAACCATAATAACCATTATAATAGCCACGATAACCATATTAATAATAATAGCTATGGTAATCTGAATGATCGTCATGTTTACCATGCTATCAACCATTATAGTCATAGTAAGCGTTATAACAACCACAACAATCATAAGAATCAAAATAATAATCATAATTATCATAGCAACAATCATAATAGCCGTAATAATCCTAGTAATAGTTATACTAACCGTAATAGTCATAACATCGTAATAATAAACAGAATGGTCAGGAAAAAAATCTAATAATCGTTACTATAGCCATAATAATCGTAATAGTCGTAACCGCCATATGAACCTCAGTGATTATCATAATATTCGTCATAATCATACTAAGAAACATGATAATCATAATAATCATGATAATGACCATAATAGACATGGAAACAACCACAATAACCATTATAATTGCCATAATAGCCATAATAATAATAATAGCTATTGTAATCTGAATGATGATCATAGTAACCATGCTATGAACCATTATAATCATTGTAATCGTCATAATAACCACACCAATCATAACAATCATAATAATAATCATAATTATCATAGCAACAATCATAATAGCCGTAATAATCATAGTAATAGTTATACTAACCGTAATAGTCATAACATCGTAATAATAAACAGAATGATCAGGAAAAAAACCTAATAATCGTTATTATAGCCATAATAATCTTAACAACCATAAGAACCAGAATAATCATAATAATGATCATAATAATACTCACAATCATACAAAGAAACATAATAATCATAATAATCATGATAATAACCATAATAGATTTGGAAACAAACCTAATAACCATTATAATAGCCATAATAACCATAATAACCATAATAGCTATAGTAATCTGACTGATGATCATAATTACCATGCTATCAACAATTATAATCATGGTAATCGTCATAATAACCACAAAAATCATAACAATCATAATAATAGTCATAATAATCATAGCAACAATCATAATAGACGTAATTATCATAGTAATAGTTATACTAACTGTAGCAATCATAACATTGTAATAATAAACAGAATAATCATGGAAATAACCTAATAATCGTTATTATAGCCATAATAATCATAATAGTCGTAATCACCATAAGCATCTCAGTGATGAGCATAATAATCCTCACAATCATACTAAGAAACATAATAATCATAATAATCATGATAAGAACCATAATAGACTTGGAAACAACCCTAATAACCATTATAATAGCCATAATAACCATAATAACCATAATAGCTATATTAATCTGTCTGATGATCGTAACTACCATGCTATCAACCATTATAATCATAGTAATCGTCATAATAAGCACAACAATCATAAAAATCATAATAATAGTCATAATTATCATAGCAACAATCATAATAGCCGTAATAATCATAGTAATAATTATACTAACCGTAATAGTCATAACATCATAATAATAAGCAGAATGATCAGAAAAAAACCTGATAATGGTTATTATAGCCATAATAATCGTAATAGTCGTAATCGCCGTAAGAATCTCAGTGATGATCATAGTATTCGTCATAATCATACTAAGAAACATAATAATCATAATAATCATGATAATGACCATAATAGACGTGGAAACAACCACAATAACCATTATAATTGCCATAATAGCCATAATAATCATAATAGCTATTGTAATCTGAATGATGATCATAGTAACCATGCTATGAACCATTATAATCATTGTAATCGTCATAATAACCACAACAATCATAACAATCATAATAATAATCACAATAATCATAGCAACAATCATAATAGCCGTGATAATCACAGTAATAGTTATACTAACCGTAATAGTCATAACATCGTAATAATAAACAGAATAATCATGGAAATAGCCTAATAATAGTTATTGCAGCCATATAATTCTTAATAATCATAATAAGCAGAATAACCATAATAATGGTCATAATAATCCTCACAATCATACTAAGAAACATAATAATCATAATAATCATGATAATAACCATAATAGACTTGGAAACAACCGTAATAAACATTATAATAGCCATAATAACCGTAATAACCATAATAGCTATATTAATCTGACTGATGATCATAACTACCATGCTATCAACAACTATAATCATAGTAATAGTCATAATAACCACGACAAACATAACAATCATAATAATAATAATAATAAACATGACAATAACCATAATAAACTTGGAAACAACCATAATAACCATTATAATAGCCATGACAACCATATTAATCATAATAGCTGTAGTAATCTGAATGATGATCATGATTACCATGCTATCAACCATGATAATCATAGTAATCGTCATAATAACCACAACAATCATAACAATCATAAGAATATTCATAATAATCATAGCAATAATCATAATAGCCGTAATAGTCATAGTAATAGCTATACTAACTGTAATAATCATAATATCGTAATAATAAACAGAATAATCAGGAAATGACCAAATAAACGTTATTACAGCCATTATAATCTTAATAACCATAATAACCAGAATAATCATCATAATGATCATAATAATCATCAAAACCATATTATGAAACATTATAATCAGAATAATCATAATAAAAACCATAATAGTCTTGGAAACAATCATAATAACCATTATAATAGCCATAATGACCATAGCAATCTTAATAGCCACAGTAACCTGACTGATGATCATAATTACCATGCTATCAACAATTATAATCATGGTAATCGTCATAATAACCACAAAAAACATAACAATCATAATAATAGTCATAATAATCATAGCAACAATCATAATAGACGTAATTATCATAGTAATAGTTATACTAACTGTAGCAATCATAACATTGTAATAATAAAAAGAATAATCATGGAAATAACCTAATAATCGTTATTATAGCCATAATAATCATAATAGTCGTAATCACCATCTCAGTGATGATCATAATAATCCTCACAATCATACTAAGAAACATAATAATCATAATAATCATGATAAGAACCATAATAGACTTGTAAACAACCCTAATAACCATTATAATAGCCATAATAACCATAATAACAATAATAGCTACATTAATCTGACTGATGATCATAACTGCCATGCTATCAATCATGATAATCATAGTAATCGTCATAATAACCACAACAATCATAACAATCATAATAATAATCATAATAATCATAGCAACAATCATAATAGACGTAATAATCATAGTAATAGTTATACTGACTCTAATAATCATAACATCGTAATAATAAACAGAATAATCATGGAAATAACCTAATAAACGTTATTACAGCCAAAATAATCTTAATAACCATAATAACCAGAATAATCATCATAATGATCATGATAATCATCACAACCATACTATGAAACATTATAATCATAATAATCATAATAATAACCATAATAGACTTGGAAACAATCATAATAACCATTATAATAGCCATAATAACCATAATAATCTTAATAGCCATAGTAATCCGAATTATGACCATAATAAACATGCTATCAACCATTATAATCATAGTAATCGTCATGATAACCACGACAATCATAACAATCATAGGAATAATCATAATTATCATAGCAACAATCATAATATCCGTAATAATCATAGTAATAGTTATTCTAACCGTAATAGTCATAACATCGTAATAATAAACAGAATGAACATAGAAATAACCTAATAATTGTTATTATTGCCATAATAATCGTAATAGTCGTAATCACCATAAGAATGTCATTGATGATCATAGTATTCGTCATAATCATGCTAAGAAACATAATAATCATAATAATCATGATAAGAACCATAATAGACTTGTAAACAACCCTAATAACCATTATAATAGCCATAATAACCATAATAACCATAATAGCTATATTAATCTGACTGATGATTATAACTGCCATGCTATCAACAACTATAATCATAGTAATCGTCATAATAACCACAACAAACATAACAATCATAATAATAATAATAATAAACATGACAATAACCATAATAAACTTGGAAACAACCATAATAACATTTATAATGGCCATGATAACCATATTAATCATAATAGCTGTAGTAATCTGAATGATGATCATGATTACCATGCCACCAACCATGATAATCATAGTAATCGTCATAATAACCACAACAAACATAACAATCATAATAATAATCATAATAATCATAGCAACAATCATAATAGACGTAATAATCATAGTAATAGTTATACTGACTCTAATAATCATAACATCGTAATAATAAACAGAATAATCATGGAAATAACCTAATAAACGTTATTACAGCCATAATAATCTTAATAACCATAATAACCAGAATAATCATCATAATGATCATGATAATCATCACAACCATACTATGAAACATTATAATCATAATAATCATAATAATAACCATAATAGACTTGGAAACAATCATAATAACCATTATAATAGCCATAATAACCATAATAATCTTAATAGCCATAGTAATCCGAATTATGACCATAATAAACATGCTATCAACCATTATAATCATAGTAATCGTCATGATATCCACGACAATCATAACAATCATAGGAATAATCATAATTATCATAGCAACAATCATAATATGCGTAATAATCATAGTAATAGTTATACTAACCGTAATAGTCATAACATCGTAATAATAAACAGAATGAACATAGAATTTACCTAATAATTGTTATTATTGCCATAATAATCGTAATAGTCGTAATCACCATAAGAATGTCATTGATGATCATAGTATTCGTCATAATCATGCTAAGAAACATAATAATCGTAATAATCATGATAATAACCATAATAGACTTGGAAACAGCCATAATAACCATTATAATAGCCATAACAACCATAATAATCATAATAGTTATAGTAATCTGAATGATGATCATAATTACCATGCTATCAACAATTATAATCATAGTAATCGTCATAATAACCACAACAAACATAACAATCATAATAATAATGATAATAAACATAACAATAACCATAATAAACTTGGAAACAACCATAATAACCATTATAATAGCCCTGATAACCATATTAATCATAGTAGCTATAGTAATCTGAATCATGATCATGATTACCATGCTATGAACCATTACAATCATAGTAATCGTCATAATAACTTCAACAATCATAACAATCATAAGAATATTCATAATAATCATAGCAATAATCATAATAGCCGTAATAGTCATAGTAATAGCTATACTAACTGTAATAATCATAATATCGTAATAATAAACAGAATAATCAGGAAATAACCTAATAAACGTTATTACAGCCATAATAATCTTAATAACCATAGTAACCAGAATAATCATCATAATGACCATAATAATCATCAAAACCATATTATGAAACATTATAATCATAATAATCATAATAATAAGCATAATAGACTTGGAATCAATCATAAGAACCATTATAATAGCCATAATAACCATAATAATCGTAATAGCTATAGTAATCTGAATGATGGTCATAATAACCATGCTATGAACCATTATAATCATGGTAATCGTCATAAGAACCACAACAATCATAACAGTCATAATAATAGTCATAATAATCATAGGAACAATCATAATAGACGTAATAATCATGGTAATAGTTATACTGACTGTAATAATCATAACATCGTAATAATAAACAGAATAATCATGGAAATAACCTAATAATCGTTATTACAGCCATAATAATCGTAATAGTCGTAATCGCCATAAGAATCTCAGTGATTATCATAATATTCGTCATAATCGTACTAAGAAACATAATAATCATAATAAACAAGACAATAACCATAATAAACTTGGAAACAACCATAATAACCATTATAATAGCCATGATAACCGTATTAATCATAATAGCTATAGCAATCTGAATGATGATCATGATTACCATGCTATCAACCATTATAATCATAGTAATCGTCATAATAACCACAAAAATCATAACAATCATAATAATAGTCATAATAATCATAGCAACAATCATAATAGACGTAATTATCATAGTAATAGTTATACTAACCGTAATAGTCATAACATCGTAATAATAAACGGGATGATCAGGAAAAAAACCTAATAATCGTTATTATAGCCATAATAATCTTAACAACCATAAGAACCAGAATAATCATAATAATGATCATAATAATACTCACAATCATACAAAGAAACATAATAATCATAATAATCATGATAATAACCATAATAGACTTGGAAACAGCCATAATAACCATTATAATAGCCATAACAACCATAATAATCATAATAGTTATAGTAATCTGAATGATGATCATAATTTTCATGCTATCAACAATTATAATCATAGTAATCGTCATAATAACCACAACAAACATAACAATCATAATAATAATGATAATAAACATGACAATAACCATAATAAACTTGGAAACAATCATAATAACCATTATAATGGCCATGATAACCATATTAATCATAATAGCTGTAGTAATCTGAATGATGATCATGATTACCATGCTATCAACCATGATAATCATAGTAATCGTCATAATAACTACAACAATCATAACAATCATAATAATAATCATAATAATCATAGCAACAATCATAATAGACGTAATAATCATAGTAATAGTTATACTGACTCTAATAATCATAACATCGTAATAATAAACAGAATAATCGTGGAAATAACCTAATAAACATTATTACAGCCATAATAATCTTAATAACCATAATAACCAGAATAATCATCATAATGATCATGATAATCATCACAACCATACTATGAAACATTATAATCATAATAATCATAATAATAACCATAATAGACTTGGAAACAATCATAATAACCATTATAATAGCCATAATAACCATAATAATCTTAATAGCCATAGTAATCCGAATTATGACCATAATAAACATGCTATCAACCATTATAATCATAGTAATCGTCATGATAACCCCGACAATCATAACAATCATAGGAATAATCATAATTATCATAGCAACAATCATAATATGCGTAATAATCATAGTAATAGTTATACTAACCGTAATAGTCATAACATCGTAATAATAAACAGAATGAACATAGAAATTACCTAATAATTGTTATTATTGCCATAATAATCGTAATAGTCGTAATCACCATAAGAATGTCATTGATGATCATAGTATTCGTCATAATCATGCTAAGAAACATAATAATCACAATAATCATGATAATAACCATAGTAGACTTGGAAACAGCCATAATAACCATTGTAATAGCCATAACAACCATAATAATCATAATAGTTATAGTAATCTGAATGATGATCATAATTTCCATGCTATCAACAATTATAATCATAGTAATCGTCATAATAACCACAACAAACATAACAATCATAATAATAATGATAATAAACATAACAATAACCATAATAAACTTGGAAACAACCATAATAATAATTATAATAGCCCTTATAACCATATTAATCATAGTAGCTATAGTAATCTGAATCATGATCATGATTACCATGCTATGAACCATTATAATCATAGTAATCGTCATAATAACCACAACAATCATAACAATCATAAGAATATTCATAATAATCATAGCAACAATCATAATAGCCGTAATAGTCATAGTAATAGCTATGCTAACTGTAATAATCATAATATCGTAATAATAAACAGAATAATCAGGAAATAACCTAATAAACGTTATTACAGCCATAATAATCTTAATAACCATAATAACCAGAATAATCATCATAATGATCATAATAATCATCAAAACCATATTATGAAACATTATAATCATAATAACACTGTTCAACACGGGTCTGATTTTGTAAGCGTGAATAAACATTTCTTATAGATTTCGACGTGCTGATTACGAATCTGCAAACCGTTTTTTTCCAGAACGTCCAGTTTTTGAAAAAATCAATTTTGAAAAAAATGACAAATTTTCAACTTTGGGATTTTTCTGTGCTTTTGCCGTAGTAGTTATTTAGTTGCTCTTTGCACGAAATGATTCTGTGGACTCTCCCGAATAAAATAATATAAATATTTATTAGATTATAAACATCGAAATAGGTTTAAATAACAATTAAAGTGAAAAGGACACCCAAAACGCACCCATTTTTGTTGATATTTTTCACTTTATTTCAAAAAGTAAGGGTCTAGGAGAAAATTTGACTATACCACGCGATAGAGCAAACCTTTCCACTAAGGAAAGCATCAAGCGAATATTCAAAATTATTTTTGTTTTCAATATAGAAATAAAATAGTTTGGCGAAACGCGCGGCGGCGACAGTGGTACTCAATGACGGCGGCGCGCGCTGATGGACGCCTCGCCTATCGCCTGCCGTTCCGCGGACCCTATACGCATTGACGTCATTCAGTACCACTAACTACTAACAGCATACTAACTATAATAACCGTAGCAATCGTAATAATAAACAGAATAATCATGGAAATAGTCTTAATAATCATTATTATTGCCATAATAATGTTAATAACCATAATATCAAGAATAATCTTAACAATGATCATAATAATCATCATAATCATACTAAGAAGCATAATAATAATAGGAACTATAATAATAACCATAATAAACTTGGAAAAATCATAATAACCATTATAATAGCAATAGAAACCATAATAATCATAATAGCCATAATAATCTGGATGATAATCATAACAACCATGCTATCAACCATAATAACCATAGTAGTCGTCATAATAACTACAATAATCGTGATGATCATAATAACAATCATGATAATCCAAGCAACAAGCATAATAGCCGTAATAATCAGAGTAATAGTTATACTAACTGTAATAATCATAACATCGTAATAATAAACAGAATTATCATGGAAATAACCTTAACAATTGTTATTATAGCTATAAGTCATAGTCATAATCACCAGAAAAATCTTAGTGATGATCATAATATACGTAATAATCATACTATAAAAAATAATAATCATAATAATAACCATAATAAACTTGGAAAAATCATAATAACCATTTTAATAGCCATGATAACCATAATAATCGTAATAGTCGTAATAATCCGAATCATGATCATAATTTCCATAATAGCAACCATAATAACCATAGTAATCGTCTTAGTAACCACAATAATCTTAATAATCATAATAATAATCATAATAATCATAGCAACAAGCACAATAGCCATAATAATCATAGTCATAGTTATACTAACTATAATAATCGTAACAATGGTAATCATAAACAGAATAGTCATGGAAATAACCTTAATTGTCATTATTGTAGCCATAATAATCTTAATAATCATAATAAACAGAAAAATCTTAATAATGATCATAATATTCATCATAATCATACTTAGAAACATAATAATCCTAATAATAATAATGACCATAATAAACATGGAAAGAATCATAATAACCGTTATAATAGCCATGGTGTACCATAATAATCGTAATAGCCGTAATAATCCGAATCATGATCATAATTTCCATACTAGCGACCATAATAAACATAGTAATCGTCTTAATAACCACAATAACCTTAATAATCATAATAATAATCATAATAATCATAGCAACAACCGTAATAGCCACAATAATCACAGTAATAATTATACTAACTATAATAATTGCAACAATCCTCATAATAAACAGAAGAATCATGGTAATAATCTTAATAATCATTATTACATCCATAATAATGTTAATAATCATCATAACCAGTATAATCTTAATGACAATCATAATAATCACCATAATCATACTAAGAAACATAGTAACCATAATAATCATAATAATAACCATAATAACCATGGAAACAATCATAATAACCAGTATAATAGCCATAATGACCATAATAATCATAACAGTCATAATAAGCTAAATGATTGTCATAATAATCATACTAACGGCCATAACACCCATAGTAACCGTCATAATGACCACAATAATCTTAAGAATCATAATAATAATCATAGCAACAAGCACAATAGCCATTATAACCATACTCATAGTTACACTATCTATAATAATCGTAACGATCTTAATAATAATCAGAATAATCATGGAAATAATCTTAATTATCATTCTTGTAGCCATAATAACCTTAGTAATCATAATTGCCATCATAATCCGAGTGATGATCATAATAACCACACTATCAACCGTAATAATCATAGTAATCTTGATAATAACCACAATAATAATTACAATCATAATAACCATACCTACGGTCATAATAACCATAATAATCATTGGTATCTATGATCATCAGTCTGTTTATTATTACGATTGCTACGGTTATTATGGTTAGTGTAACTATTACTATGATTCTTATGGCTGTTGTGCTTGTCGCTACGATTATTATGATTATTATTATGATTATTATGATTATTGTAGTTATTATGACGATTACTATATTTATTATGGTTGATAGTATTGTTATTAGGGTTATCATTCAGATTATTATAGCTATTATGATTATTATGGTTGTTATGGCTATTATAATGGTTATTATGACTTTTCCAAGTTTATTATGGTTATTATTATGATGATTATGATTATTATGTTTCATCGCTAAGATTATTATGGTGATTATGCTTGTTACGATTATAAGGGCTATAATAATGATTATTAAGGTCATTCCGATGATTATTCTGTTTATTATTGCGATTGATACGATTATTATAGTTAGTATAACTATAACTATGATTATTCCGGCTATTATGATTGTTGCTATGATTATTACGATTCTTATTACGATTGTTATGATTGTTGAGGTTATTATGACGATTGCTATGATTATTAACGTTTATAGTATGTTTATTATGATAATCATTCAGATTATTATGGTTGATAGTATGGTTATTATGATTATCATTCAGATTATTATGGCTATTATGATTATTATGTTTTTTATGGCTATTATAATGGTAATTATGATTTTTTCCACGTTTATTATTGTTATTATTATGATTATTATTATTATTGTGTTTCTTAATATTATTATGAGGATTATTATTATCATCACTAAGATTATTGTGGTGATTGTGCTTGTTACGATTGTTATGGCAATAATAACCATTATTAAGGTTATTTCCATGAATATTCTGTTTATTATTACGATTGTTACGATTATTATAGTTAGTATCACTATTACTATGATTATTATGGTTATCATGGAAGTTGCTGTGATCATTATCATTATTATTATGATTATTATGATTATTGTGTTTATTGTGACGATTGCTATGATTATTACGGTTGATAGTATGATTGTTGTGAACATCTTTCAGATTAATATGGCTGCTATGATTATTATTAATGTTATTATGGCAATTATACTGGTCATTACGATTAGTTCCGAGTTTATTATGGTTATTATTATTATTATTATGGTTCTTAGTATGACTATGATGAATATTATAATTCATCGTTAAGATTATAGTGGCTATTATTATTATTACGATTATTATGGCTATATTAATGATTAATAAGATTATTTCCAGGATTATTCTGGTTATTATTGCGATTGTAACGATTATTATAGCTAGTGTAACTACTACTATGATTGTTATGACTATCATTGTTGTTGCTGTGATTATTACCATTGTTACTATGTTTATTATGATAATTGTGGTTATTACGACGACTACTATGATTATTGTGTTTGTTAGTATGATTGTTGTGATCATCATTCAGATTATTATGGCTACTACGATTATTATGGTTATTACGGCTATTATACTGGTTGTTTTGATTAGTTCCAAATTTATTATGGTTATTATTATGATTATTATGATTATTATGCTTCTTAGTATGATTATGATGAATATTATGATTCATCATTAAGATTATAGTGACTATTATGATTATTATGATTATAATGGCTATAATAGTGATTATTAAGATTATTTCCAGGATTATTCTGTTTATTAATACGATTGCTACTATTATTATAGATAGTACGACTAATACTAAGATTATTATGGCTATTATGGTTCTCAATGTGATTATGATGAATTTTATGATTCATCATTAAGAATTTAGTGGCTATTATGATTATTATGATTATTGTGGCTATAATAATGCTTATTAAAATTATTTCCATGATTATTCTGTTTAGTTTTACGATTGTTACGATTATTATAATTAGCATAACTATTACTATGATCATTTGGGCTATCATATTTCATCCAGTGCCGCGATATTTCACTCGTATGACTCGAAACTAGGCCATACACCGATTCCAGTGTTATAATGAGGAGTTTAACGTTAAAGTCGACGCATGACGGAGAATTCGCAATATTTCATCCATCGCCGCAATATTCCACTAATGTGTCTCGAAACTAGTCCATATATCGTTTCTAGTGATATAATGATCAATTTAACGTTAGAGTCGACGTGTGACGGGAAATTCGCAATATTTCAGCAAGTGCCGCAATATTCCACTAGTGTGACTCGAAAATAGGCCATACATCGATTCCAGTGATATAGCGTACTTTAACGTTAAAGTCGACGTATGACGTGAAATTCGCAATATTTCATCCAGCGGCTCGATATTTCACCACTATGACTCACAACTAGACCATACACCGATTCCAGTGAAATAATGCGTAGTTTAACGTTAAAGTCGACGTGTGACAGGAAATTCGCAATATTTCAGCAAGCGCCGCCATATTCCACTAATGTGTCTCGAAAATAGGCCATACATCGATTCCAGGGATATAATGCGTACTTTAACGTTAAAGCCGACGTATGACGTGAAATTCGCAATATTTCATCCAGCGCCACGAGATTTCACGCGTGTGACTCGAAACTAGGACATACAGCGATTCCATAGTTATAATGCGTAGTTTAACGTTAAAGTCGACATATGGACGGAAATTCGCAATATGTCACCAAGCGCCGCAATATTCCACTAACTTGACTGGAAACTAGGCCATACACCGATTCCAGTGATATAATGCGGACTTTAACGTTAAAGACGACGTATGACGTGAAATTGGCAATAGTTCATCCAGCGCATCGATATGTCACCACTATGACACGAAACTAGACCATACACCTATTCCAGTGATATAATGCCTACTCTAACGTTAAAGCCGACGTATGACGTGAAATTCGCAATATTTCATCCAGCGCCGCCATATTCCACTAATGTGTCTCGAAAATAGGCCATACACCGATTGCAGTGTTATAATGCGTAGTTTACGTTGAAGTCGACGTATGAACAGAAATTCGCAATATGTCAGCAAGCGCCGCAATATTCCACTAACTTGACTCGAAACTAGGCCATACATCTATTCCAGTGATATAATGCGTACTTTAACGTTAAAGCCGACGTATGACGTGAAATCCGCAATATTTCATTCAGCGCCTCGATATTTCACCACTATGACTCAAAACTAGACCATACACCGATTCCAGTGAAATAATGCGTAGTTTAACGTTACAGCCGACGTGTGACAGGAAATTCGCAATATTTCTGCAAGCGCCGCCATATACCACTAATGTGACTCGAAAATAGGCCATACATCAATTCCAGTGATATAATGCGTAGTTAAAAGCTAAAGTCGACGTGTGACGGGAAATTCGCAATATTTCATCCAGCACCTCGATATTTCACCACTATGACTCGAAACTAGACCATACATCGATTCCGGTGATATAATGCGTAATTTAACGATAAAGCCGACGAATGACGTGAAATTCGCAATATTTCATCCAGCGACTCGATATTTCACCAGTATGACTCGAAACTAGGCCATACAGCCATTCCAGTGAAATAATGGGTAGTTTAAGGTAAAGTCGACGTATAATGGGAAATTCGCAATAATTCAGCAAGCGCCGCAATATTTCACTAATGTGACTCGAAACTAGGCCATACAGCGATTACAGTGATATCATGCGTAGTTTAAAGTTAAAGTCGACGTATGAACGGAAATTCGCAATATGTCAGCAAGCGACGCAATATTCCACTAACTTGACTCGAAACTAGGCCATACATCGACTCCAGTGATATAATTCGTACTTTAACGTCAAAGTCGACGTATGACCGGAAATTCGCAATATTTCAGCAAGCGCCGCAATATACCACGAATGTGACTCGACACTAGGGCAGACATCGATACCAGTGATATCATGCGTAGTTTAAAGTTAAAGTCGACGTAAATCGGTAAATTCGCAATATTTCATCCAGCGCCTCGATATTTCACCACTATGACTCGAAACTAGACCATACACCGATTCCAGCGATATAATGCGTACTTTAACGTTAAAGCCGACGTATGACGTGAAATTCGCAATATTTCTTCCAGTGCCACAATATTTCACTAATATGACTCGAAACTAGGCCATACAGCCATTCCAGTGAAATAATGCGTAGTTTAAGGTAAAGTCGACGTATAATGGGAAATTCGCAATAATTCAGCAAGCGCCGCAATATTTCACTAATGTGACTCGAAACTAGGCCATACAGCGATTCCAGTGATATCATGCGTAGTTTAAAGTTAAAGTCGACGTAAATCGGTAAATTCGCAATATTTCATCCAGCGCCTCGATATTTCACCACTATGACTCGAAACTAGACCATACACCGATTCCAGTGATATAATTCGTACTTAAACGTTAAAGCCGACGTATGACGTGAAATTCGCAATATTTCATCCAGCGCCCCGATATTTCTCCACTATGACTCGAAACTAGACCATACACCGATTCCAGTGAAATAATGCGCAGTTTAACGTTAAAGTCGACGTCTAACGAGAAATTGGCAATAATTAAGCAAGCGCCGCAATATTTCACTAATGTGACTCGAAACTAGGCCATACAGCGATTCCAGTGATATTATGCGTAGTTTAAAGTTAAAGTCGACGTATGACTGGAAATTCGCAATATTTCTGCAAGCGCCGCCATATTCCACTAATGTGACTCGAAACTAGGGCATACATCGAGTCCAGTGATATAATGCGTACTTTAACGTTAAAGCCGACGTGTGACGGGAAATTCGCAATATTTCAGCAAGCGCCGCCATATTCCACTAATGTGACTCGAAACTAGGCCATACATCGATTCCAGTGATATCTTGCGTCGTTTAAAGTTAAAGTCGACGTAAATCGGTATATTCGCAATATTTAATATAGCGCCACGATATTTCACTCGTATGACTCGATACTGGGCCATACAGCGATTCCAGTGTTATAATGCGTAGTTTAACGTTAAAGTCGACGTATGACGGGAAATTCGCAAAATTTCATCCAGCGCCACGATATTTCACACGTATGACTCGCAACTAGGCCATACAGCGATTCCAGTGTTATAATGCGTAGTTTAACGTTAAATCCGACGTATGACGTGAAATTCGCAATATTTCTTCCAGCGCCAGAATATTTCACTAATATGACTCGAAACTAGGCCATACAGCGATTCCAGTGAAATAATGCGTAGTTTAAGGTAAAGTCGACGTATAACGGGAAATTCGCAATAATTCAGCAAGCGCCGCAATATTTCACTAATGTGACTCGAAACTAGGCCATACAGCGATTCCAGTGATATCATGCGTAGTTTAAAGTTAAAGTCGACGTAAATCGGTAAATTCGCAATATTTCATCCAGCGCCTCGATATTTCACCACTATGACTCGAAACTAGACCATACACCGATTCCAGTGATATAATTCGTACTTAAACGTTAAAGCCGACGTATGACGTGAAATTCGCAATATTTCATCCAGCGCCCCGATATTTCTCCACTATGACTCGAAACTAGACCATACACCGATTCCAGTGAAATAATGCGCAGTTTAACGTTAAAGTCGACGTCTAACGAGAAATTGGCAATAATTAAGCAAGCGCCGCAATATTTCACTAATGTGACTCGAAACTAGGCCATACAGCGATTCCAGTGATATTATGCGTAGTTTAAAGTTAAAGTCGACGTATGACTGGAAATTCGCAATATTTCTGCAAGCGCCGCCATATTCCACTAATGTGACTCGAAACTAGGGCATACATCGAGTCCAGTGATATAATGCGTACTTTAACGTTAAAGCCGACGTGTGACGGGAAATTCGCAATATTTCAGCAAGCGCCGCCATATTCCACTAATGTGACTCGAAACTAGGCCATACATCGATTCCAGTGATATCTTGCGTCGTTTAAAGTTAAAGTCGACGTAAATCGGTATATTCGCAATATTTAATATAGCGCCACGATATTTCACTCGTATGACTCGATACTGGGCCATACAGCGATTCCAGTGTTATAATGCGTAGTTTAACGTTAAAGTCGACGTGTGACGGAAATTCGCAAATATTTCATCCAGCGCCACGATATTTCACTAATCTTACTCGTAACTAGGCCATACAGCGATTCCAGTGATATAATGCGTAGTTTATAGTTAAAGCCGTCGTATGACGTGGAATTCGCAATATTTCAGCCAGCGCCGCCATATTCCACTAATGTGTCCCGAAAATAGGCCATACATCGATTCCAGTGATATAATGCGTACTTTAACGATAAAGCCGACGTATGACCGGAAATTCGCAATATTTGAGCAAGCGCCGCAATATTTCACTAATGTGACTCGAAACTAGGCCATACAGCGATTCCAGTGATATCATGCGTAGTTTAACGATAAAGTCGACGTATGACGGGAAATTCGCAATATTTCAGCAAGCGCCGCAATATTCCACTAATGTGACTCGACACTAGGGCAGACATCGATTGCAGTGATATCATGCGTAGTTTAAAGTTAAGGTCGACGTAAATCGGTAAATTCGCAATATTTCATCTAGCGCCTCGATATTTCATCACTATGACTCGAAACTAGACCATACACCGATTCCAGTGATATAATGCGTAGTTTAACGTTAAAGTCGACGTATCACCGGAAATTCGCAATATTTCAGCAAGCGCCGCAATATTTCACTAATGTGACTCGAAACTAGGCCATACAGCGATTCCAGTGATATCATGCGTAGTTTAACGATAAAGCCGACGTATGACGTGAAATTCGCAATATTTCTTCCAGCGCCACAATATTTCACTAGTATGACTCGAAACTAGGCCATACAGCGATTCCAGTGATATAATGCATAGTTTAACGTTAAAGTCGACGTATGACCGGAAATTCGCAATATGTCAGCAAGCGCCGCAATATTCCACTAACTTGACTCGAAACTAGGCCATACTTCGATTCCAGTGATATAATTCGGACTTTAACGTCAAAGTCGACGTATGACCGGAAATTCGCAATATTTCAGCAAGCGCCGCAATATACCACGAATGTGACTCGGCACTAGGGCAGACATCGATACCAGTGATATCATGCGTAGTTTAAAGTTAAAGTCGACGTAAATCGGTAAATTCGCAATATTTCATCCAGCGCCTCGATATTTCACCACTATGACTCGAAACTAGACCATACACCGATTCCAGCGATATAATGCGTACTTTAACGTTAAAGCCGACGTATGACGTGAAATTCGCAATATTTCTTCCAGTGCCACAATATTTCACTAATATGACTCGAAACTAGGCCATACAGCCATTCCAGTGAAATAATGCGTAGTTTAAGGTAAAGTCGACGTATAATGAGAAATTCGCAATAATTCAGCAAGCGCCGCAATATTTCACTAATGTGACTCGAAACTAGGCCATGCAGCGATTAGAGTGATATCATGCGTAGTTTAAAGTTAAAGTCGACGTATGACGGGAAATTCGAAATATTCCAGCAAGCGCCACAATATTAAACTAATGTGACTCGAAACTAGGCCATACAGCGATTCCAGTGATATCATGCGTAGTTTAACGATAAAGTCGACGTATGACCGGAAATTCGCAATATTCCAGCTAGCGCCGCAATATTCCGCTAATGTGACTCGACACTAGGGCAGACATCGATTCCAGTGATATCATGCGTAGTTTAAAGTTAAAGTCGACGTAAATCGGTAAATTCGCAATATTTCATCCAGCGCCTCGATATTTCACCACTATGACTCGAAACTAGACCATACACCGATTCCAGTGAAATAATGCGCAGTTTAACGTTAAAGTCGACGTCTAACGAGAAATTGGCAATAATTAAGCAAGCGCCGCAATATTTCACTAATGTGACTCGAAACTAGGCGATACAGCGATTCCAGTGATATTATGCGTAGTTTAAAGTTAAAGTCGACGTATGACTGGAAATTCGCAATATTTCTGCAAGCGCCTCGATATTTCACCACTATGACTCAAAACTAGACCATACACGGATTCCAGTGAAATAATGCGTAGTTTAACGTTAAAGTCGACGTGTGACGGGAAATTCGCAATATTTCTGCAAGCGCCGCCATATTCCACTAATGTGACTCGAAAATAGGCCATACATCGATTCCAGTGATATCTTGCGTCGTTTAAAGTTAAAGTCGACGTAAATCGGTATATTCGCAATATTTCATCCAGCGCCACGATATGTCACTCGTATGACTCGATACTGGGCCATACAGCGATTCCAGTGTTATAATGCGTAGTTTAACGTTAAAGCCGACGTATGACGGGAAATTCGCAATATTTCATCCAGCGCCACGATATTTCACACGTTGACTCGAAACTAGGCCATACAGCTATTCCAGTGATATAATGCATAGTTTAACGTCAAAGTCGACGTATGACCGGAAATTCGCAATAATTCAGCAAGCGCCGCCATATTCCACTAATGTGACTCGAAACTACGCCATACATCGATTCCAGTGATATAATGCGTAGTTTAACGTTAAAGCCGACGTATGACGTGAAAATCGCAATATTTCAACCAGCGCCACGATATTTCACACGTTGACTCGAAACTAGGCCATACAGCGATTCCAGTGATATAATGCATAGTTTAAAGTCAAAGTCGACGTATGACCGGAAATTCGCAATATGTCAGCAAGCACCGCAATATTCCACTAACTTGACTCGAAACTAGGCCATACTTCGATTCCAGTGATATAATGCGTACTTTAACGTTAAAGACCGACGTATGACGTGAAATTCGCAATATTTCATCCAGCGCCTCGATATTTCACCACTATGACTCAAAACTAGACCATACACGGATTCCAGTGAAATAATGCGTAGTTTAACGTTAAAGTCGACGTGTGACGGGAAATTCGCAATATTTCTGCAAGCGCCGCCATATTCCACTAATGTGACTCGAAAATAGGCCATACATCGATTCCAGTGATATCTTGCGTCGATTAAAGTTAAAGTCGACGTAAATCGGTATATTCGCAATATTTCATCCAGCGCCACGATATGTCACTCGTATGACTCGATACTGGGCCATACAGCGATTCCAGTGTTATAATGCGTAGTTTAACGTTAAAGCCGACGTATGACGGGAAATTCGCAAAATTTCATCCAGCGCCACGATATTTCACACGTATGACTCGCAACTAGGCCATACAGCGATTCCAGTGTTATAATGCGTAGTTTAACGTTAAATCCGACGTATGACGTGAAATTCGCAATATTTCTTCCAGCGCCAGAATATTTCACTAATATGACTCGAAACTAGACCATACAGCGATTCCAGTGAAATAATGCGTAGTTTAAGGTAAAGTCGACGTATAACGGGAAATTCGCAATAATTCAGCAAGCGCCGCAATATTTCACTAATGTGACTCGAAACTAGGCCATACAGCGATTCCAGTGATATCATGCGTAGTTTAAAGTTAAAGTCGACGTAAATCGGTAAATTCGCAATATTTCATCCAGCGCCTCGATATTTCACCACTGTGACCCGAAACTAGACCATACACCGATTCCAGTGATATAATGCGTACTTTAACGTTAAAGCCGACGTATAACGTGAAATTCGCAATATTTCTTCCAGCGCCACAATATTTCACTAGTATGACTCGAAACTAGGCCATACAGCGATTCCAGTGATATAATGCATAGTTTAACGTTAAAGTCGACGTATGACCGGAAATTCGCAATATGTCAGCAAGCGCCGCAATATTCCACTAACTTGACTCGAAACTAGGCCATACTTCGATTCCAGTGATATAATTCGTACTTTAACGTCAAAGTCGACGTATGACCGGAAATTCGCAATATTTCAGCAAGCGCCGCAATATACCACGAATGTGACTCGACACTAGGGCAGACATCGATACCAGTGATATCATGCGTAGTTTAAAGTTAAAGTCGACGTAAATCGGTAAATTCGCAATATTTCATCCAGCGCCTCGATATTTCACCACTATGACTCGAAACTAGACCATACACCGATTCCAGTGATATAATTCGTACTTAAACGTTAAAGCCGACGTATGAATTGAAATTCGCAATATTTCATCCAGCGCCCCGATATTTCTCCACTATGACTCGAAACTAGACCATACACCGATTCCAGTGAAATAATGCGCAGTTTAACGTTAAAGTCGACGTCTAACGAGAAATTGGCAATAATTAAGCAAGCGCCGCAATATTTCACTAATGTGACTCGAAACTAGGCCATACAGCGATTCCAGTGATATTATGCGTAGTTTAAAGTTAAAGTCGACGTATGACTGGAAATTCGCAATATTTCTGCAAGCGCCGCCATATTCCACTAATGTGACTCGAAACTAGGGCATACATCGAGTCCAGTGATATAATGCGTACTTTAACGTTAAAGCCGACGTGTGACGGGAAATTCGCAATATTTCAGCAAGCGCCGCCATATTCCACTAATGTGACTCGAAACTAGGCCATACATCGGTTCCAGTGATATCTTGCGTCGTTTAAAGTTAAAGTCGACGTAAATCGGTATATTCGCAATATTTAATATAGCGCCACGATATTTCACTCGTATGACTCGATACTGGGCCATACAGCGATTCCAGTGTTATAATGCGTAGTTTAACGTTAAAGTCGACGTGTGACGGAAATTCGCAAATATTTCATCCAGCGCCACGATATTTCACTAATCTTACTCGTAACTAGGCCATACAGCGATTCCAGTGATATAATGCGTAGTTTATAGTTAAAGCCGTCGTATGACGTGGAATTCGCAATATTTCAGCCAGCGCCGCCATATTCCACTAATGTGTCCCGAAAATAGGCCATACATCGATTCCAGTGATATAATGCGTACTTTAACGATAAAGCCGACGTATGACCGGAAATTCGCAATATTTGAGCAAGCGCCGCAATATTTCACTAATGTGACTCGAAACTAGGCCATACAGCGATTCCAGTGATATCATGCGTAGTTTAACGATAAAGTCGACGTATGACGGGAAATTCGCAATATTTCAGCAAGCGCCGCAATATTCCACTAATGTGACTCGACACTAGGGCAGACATCGATTGCAGTGATATCATGCGTAGTTTAAAGTTAAGGTCGACGTAAATCGGTAAATTCGCAATATTTCATCCAGCGCCTCGATATTTCATCACTATGACTCGAAACTAGACCATACACCGATTCCAGTGATATAATGCGTAGTTTAACGTTAAAGTCGACGTATCACCGGAAATTCGCAATATTTCAGCAAGCGCCGCAATATTTCACTAATGTGACTCGAAACTAGGCCATACAGCGATTCCAGTGATATCATGCGTAGTTTAACGATAAAGCCGACGTATGACGTGAAATTCGCAATATTTCTTCCAGCGCCACAATATTTCACTAGTATGACTCGAAACTAGGCCATACAGCGATTCCAGTGATATAATGCATAGTTTAACGTCAAAGTCGACGTATGACCGGAAATTCGCAATATGTCAGCAAGCACCGCAATATTCCACTAACTTGACTCGAAGCTAGGCCATACGTCGATTCCAGTGATATAATGCGTACTTTAACGTTAAAGACCGACGTATGACGTGAAATTCGCAATATTTCATCCAGCGCCTCGATATTTCACAACTATGACTCAAAACTAGACCATACACCGATTCCAGTGAAATAATGCGTAGTTTAACGTTAAAGTCGACGTATCACCGGAAATTCGCAATATTTCAGCAAGCGCCGCAATATTTCACTAATGTGACTCGAAACTAGGCCATACAAAGATTCCAGTGATATCATGCGTAGTTTAACGATAAAGTCGACGTCTGACCGGAAATTCGCAATATTTCAGCAAGCGCCGCAATATTCCACTAATGTGACTCGACACTAGGGCTGACATCGATTCCGGTGATATCATGCGTAGTTTAAAGTTAAAGTCGACGTAAATCGGTAAATTCGCAATATTTCATCCAGCGCCACGATATTTCACCACTATGACTCGAAACTAGACCATACACCGATTCCAGTGATATAATGCGTACTTTAACGTTAAAGCCGACGTATGACGTGAAATTCGCAATATTTCTTCCAGTTCCACAATATTTCACTAATATGACTCGAAACTAGGCCATACAGCCATTCCAGTGAAATAATGCGTAGTTTAAGGTAAAGTCGACGTATAACGGGAAATTCGCAATAATTCAGCAAGCGCCGCAATATTCCACTAACTTGACTCGAAACTAGGCCATACATCGATTCCAGTGATATAATGCGTAGTTTAACGTTAAAGACGACGTATGACGTGAAATTCGCAATATTTCATCCACCGCCTCGATATTTCTCCACTATGACTCGAAACTAGACTATACAGGCAGTTCCAGTGAAATAATGCGTAGTTTAACGTTAAATCCGACGTATGACGTGAAATTCGCAATATTTCTTCCAGCGCCAGAATATTTCACTAATATGACTCGAAACTAGGCCATACAGCGATTCCAGTGAAATAATGCGTAGTTTAAGGTAAAGTCGACGTATAACGGGAAATTCGCAATAATTCAGCAAGCGCCGCAATATTTCACTAATGTGACTCGAAACTAGGCCATACAGCGATTCCAGTGATATCATGCGCAGTTTAAAGTTAAAGTCGACGTAAATCGGTAAATTCGCAATATTTCATCCAGCGCCTCGATATTTCACCACTGTGACTCGAAACTAGACCATACACCGATTCCAGTGAGAATGCGTACTTTAACGTTAAAGCCGACGTATAACGTGAAATTCGCAATATTTCTTCCAGCGCCACAATATTTCACTAGTATGACTCGAAACTAGGCCATACAGCGATTCCAGTGTTATAATGCATAGTTTAACGTTAAAGTCGACGTATGACCGGAAATTCGCAATATGTCAGCAAGCGCCGCAATATTCCACTAACTTGACTCGAAACTAGGCCATACTTCGATTCCAGTGATATAATTCGGACTTTAACGTCAAAGTCGACGTATGACCGGAAATTCGCAATATTTCAGCAAGCGCCGCAATATACCACGAATGTGACTCGGCACTAGGGCAGACATCGATACCAGTGATATCATGCGTAGTTTAAAGTTAAAGTCGACGTAAATCGGTAAATTCGCAATATTTCATCCAGCGCCTCGATATTTCACCACTATGACTCGAAACTAGACCATACACCGATTCCAGCGATATAATGCGTACTTTAACGTTAAAGCCGACGTATGACGTGAAATTCGCAATATTTCTTCCAGTGCCACAATATTTCACTAATATGACTCGAAACTAGGCCATACAGCCATTCCAGTGAAATAATGCGTAGTTTAAGGTAAAGTCGACGTATAATGAGAAATTCGCAATAATTCAGCAAGCGCCGCAATATTTCACTAATGTGACTCGAAACTAGGCCATACAGCGATTACAGTGATATCATGCGTAGTTTAAAGTTAAAGTCGACGTATGACGGGAAATTCGAAATATTCCAGCAAGCGCCACAATATTAAACTAATGTGACTCGAAACTAGGCCATACAGCGATTCCAGTGATATCATGCGTAGTTTAACGATAAAGTCGACGTATGACCGGAAATTCGCAATATTCCAGCTAGCGCCGCAATATTCCGCTAATGTGACTCGACACTAGGGCAGACATCGATTCCAGTGATATCATGCGTAGTTTAAAGTTAAAGTCGACGTAAATCGGTAAATTCGCAATATTTCATCCAGCGCCTCGATATTTCACCACTATGACTCGAAACTAGACCATACACCGATTCCAGTGAAATAATGCGCAGTTTAACGTTAAAGTCGACGTCTAACGAGAAATTGGCAATAATTAAGCAAGCGCCGCAATATTTCACTAATGTGACTCGAAACTAGGCGATACAGCGATTCCAGTGATATCATGCGTAGTTTAAAGTTAAAGTCGACGTATGACTGGAAATTCGCAATATTTCTGCAAGCGCCGCCATATTCCACTAATGTGACTCGAAACTAGGCCATACATCGAGTCCAGTGATATAATGCGTACTTTAACGTTAAAGCCGACGTGTGACGGGAAATTCGCAATATTTCAGCAAGCGCCGCCATATTCCACTAATGTGACTCGAAACTAGGCCATACAGCGATTCCAGTGATATCTTGCGTCGTTTAAAGTTAAAGTCGACGTAAATCGGTATATTCGCAATATTTAATATAGCGCCACGATATTTCACTCGTATGACTCGATACTGGGCCATACAGCGATTCCAGTGTTATAATGCGTACTTTAACGATAAAGCCGACGTATGACGTGAAATTCGCAATATTTCATCCAGCGCCACGATATTTCACACGTTGACTCGAAACTAGGCCATACAGCTATTCCAGTGATATAATGCATAGTTTAACGTCAAAGTCGACGTATGACCGGAAATTCGCAATAATTCAGCAAGCGCCGCCATATTCCACTAATGTGACTCGAAACTACGCCATACATCGATTCCAGTGATATAATGCGTAGTTTAACGTTAAAGCCGACGTATGACGTGAAATTCGCAATATTTCAACCAGCGCCACGATATTTCACACGTTGACTCGAAACTAGGCCATACAGCGATTCCAGTGATATAATGCATAGTTTAAAGTCAAAGTCGACGTATGACCGGAAATTCGCAATATGTCAGCAAGCACCGCAATATTCCACTAACTTGACTCGAAACTAGGCCATACTTCGATTCCAGTGATATAATGCGTACTTTAACGTTAAAGACCGACGTATGACGTGAAATTCGCAATATTTCATCCAGCGCCTCGATATTTCACCACTATGACTCAAAACTAGACCATACACGGATTCCAGTGAAATAATGCGTAGTTTAACGTTAAAGTCGACGTGTGACGGGAAATTCGCAATATTTCTGCAAGCGCCGCCATATTCCACTAATGTGACTCGAAAATAGGCCATACATCGATTCCAGTGATATCTTGCGTCGTTTAAAGTTAAAGTCGACGTAAATCGGTATATTCGCTATATTTCATCCAGCGCCACGATATGTCACTCGTATGACTCGATACTGGGCCATACAGCGATTCCAGTGTTATAATGCGTAGTTTAACGTTAAAGCCGACGTATGACGGGAAATTCGCAAAATTTCATCCAGCGCCACGATATTTCACACGTATGACTCGCAACTAGGCCATACAGCGATTCCAGTGTTATAATGCGTAGTTTAACGTTAAATCCGACGTATGACGTGAAATTCGCAATATTTCTTCCAGCGCCAGAATATTTCACTAATATGACTCGAAACTAGACCATACAGCGATTCCAGTGAAATAATGCGTAGTTTAAGGTAAAGTCGACGTATAACGGGAAATTCGCAATAATTCAGCAAGCGCCGCAATATTTCACTAATGTGACTCGAAACTAGGCCATACAGCGATTCCAGTGATATCATGCGTAGTTTAAAGTTAAAGTCGACGTAAATCGGTAAATTCGCAATATTTCATCCAGCGCCTCGATATTTCACCACTGTGACCCGAAACTAGACCATACACCGATTCCAGTGATATAATGCGTACTTTAACGTTAAAGCCGACGTATAACGTGAAATTCGCAATATTTCTTCCAGCGCCACAATATTTCACTAGTATGACTCGAAACTAGGCCATACAGCGATTCCAGTGATATAATGCATAGTTTAACGTTAAAGTCGACGTATGACCGGAAATTCGCAATATGTCAGCAAGCGCCGCAATATTCCACTAACTTGACTCGAAACTAGGCCATACTTCGATTCCAGTGATATAATTCGGACTTTAACGTCAAAGTCGACGTATGACCGGAAATTCGCAATATTTCAGCAAGCGCCGCAATATACCACGAATGTGACTCGGCACTAGGGCAGACATCGATACCAGTGATATCATGCGTAGTTTAAAGTTAAAGTCGACGTAAATCGGTAAATTCGCAATATTTCATCCAGCGCCTCGATATTTCACCACTATGACTCGAAACTAGACCATACACCGATTCCAGCGATATAATGCGTACTTTAACGTTAAAGCCGACGTATGACGTGAAATTCGCAATATTTCTTCCAGTGCCACAATATTTCACTAATATGACTCGAAACTAGGCCATACAGCCATTCCAGTGAAATAATGCGTAGTTTAAGGTAAAGTCGACGTATAATGAGAAATTCGCAATAATTCAGCAAGCGCCGCAATATTTCACTAATGTGACTCGAAACTAGGCCATGCAGCGATTACAGTGATATCATGCGTAGTTTAAAGTTAAAGTCGACGTATGACGGGAAATTCGAAATATTCCAGCAAGCGCCACAATATTAAACTAATGTGACTCGAAACTAGGCCATACAGCGATTCCAGTGATATCATGCGTAGTT